>NC_091181.1:2396144-2399920 GCF_040958095.1 Procambarus clarkii | reverse complement strand
TATCATTTCTCTCCAGGTGTTCTACCCATTTAGTTTTAATTATTTTTTCCAATATTCCAATTCCAATTTTTTCCAATAATGTGTGTGTGTATGTATATTTGTGTTGTTGAATATGACCGAAAGTCAGTCTTTCTGCCCCTCTCCTTACTGCTATTGTTGTTTCTCGCATCTGTGTATTGCTTGTATGTTTGGGCAATTTTTCCCCTTTTCCTAGTTCTGCATCTCTGCTTTAGTATAAATTTTGTTGTGCCATTATCATATATTTCACAAAACTTGACATACATCTCATTTACTTCATGTCCTAACAGCAAGTGTTTGTCAAATTCCTTAAGGAAATATTTGAGTTCCCCATAATGACCTCTCCACAAGTCAGGTTTTTCAACTGCTTCAAGCTCATTTTCATCCAGATTATAATGCATTGCATACTTTATTCCCAAAAAGACTTGGTCACTTTTACCCAAGTGACCATGTCACTTGGGTAAAAGGAGGGAGGTACCAAAGGAGGGAGGTACTGAATGATAAATATATCTTTCTCTTTCCTGGTAATATAATATCCAGCATGGAGGGAACATCCCCTTCCCTCATCCTCGTAGCTTGTTTAACATGTAGAAACATGAATATTTACAGGGTGAGGTTTACGAAATTATATATATATATATATATATAATTGGTCTCTGGTATATATATATATATATATATATTATATATATATATATATATATATATATATATATATATATATATATATATAAGTTTGTGTGTGTGTAATTTATATAAATAAATAATTAAATATTAATTTTGTTAATATCTTTTCAGGGAAAACTTGCAAGTACAATTCGTATACAAGAGGGGCAACAAGAGCCAGAGGATGTCTACTAAGAAAATATATAAGTCTTTATCCTCACACTCTTGATATATGGTCTTCTCTGGTCTCTTTATTTTCTCTCCTCACAAATGTCCCTTTTTTTTATTTCTTTTACGTTTCTCTCCTGTTTTTCTTGTCTTTTAATCTCTCCTTTCCTCCTCTCTTCTAACACCTCTCGTTTCCTGTCTCTTCTAGCTTCTCTCTTCCTTTACTTTTTAATTTGTGGTATTCATTTATGTCATTTTTATCTTGTATATTTTTCTTGTATCTTTTTCTTATCTTGTGTTTCTCTTCCCCTTCTCTTCAATGATTTCTCATTTCTCTCCTCTCTCTGTTGTTTCTGTTCTGTCTTCTCTCTCCTTGCCTTAATTTTGTTCTGTCTCCTCTTTTGTTGTGTGTGTGTCTTTCTGTCTCTGTCTGTCTCTCTCTTTCTCTCTCTCTCTCTGGCTCTCTCTCTTGCTCTCTCTCTCTCTGGCTCTCTCTCTCTCTGGCTCTCTCTCTCTCTCTCGCTCTCTCTCGCTCTCTTGCTCTCTCTCTCTAGCTCTCTCTCTCTCTCTCTGGCTCTCTCTCTCTCTCTGGCTCTCTCTCTCTGGCTCTCTCTCTCTCTCTCTGGCTCTCTCTCTCTCTCTGGCTCTCTCTCTCTCTCTCTGGCTCTCTCTCTCTCTCTGGTCTCTCTCTCTCTCTGGCTCTCTCTCTCTCTCTGGCTCTCTCTCTCTCTGGCTCTCTCTCTCTCTCTCTCTCTCTCTCTCTCTCTCTCTCTCTCTCTCTCTCTCTCTCTCTCTGGCTCTCTCTCTCTCTCTGGCTCTGTCTCTCTCTCTCTGGCTCTCTTTCTCTCTGGCTCTCTCTGGCTCTCGCTCTCTCTCTCTGGCTCTCTCTCTCTCTCTGGCTCTCTCTCTCTCTCTCTCTCTGGCTCTCTCTCTCTCTCTCTCTGGCTCTCTCTCTGGCTCTCTCTGGCTCTCTCTCTGGCTCTCTCTCTCTCTCTGGCTCTCTCTCTCTCTCTCTGACTCTCTCTCTCTCTGACTCTCTCTCTGACTCTCTCTCTCTGGCTCTGTGGCGCTCTCTCTCTGGCTCTCGCTCTCTCTCTCTGGCTCTGGGTCTCTCTCTCTGTCTCTCATATTTCATTTGATTTAAAAATGTCTGAGATTTTTTACTTAATCTAAGTTATATTGCATGGTGCTAATATGAATATTATACATGACTGTTTTTTCTTTTCTTTCTCTTTCTCCCTTTCTTTCTTTCTCTTTCTTTCCTTCTCTCTCTTTTTCTTTCTCTTTCTACATGAATATTATACTTGACTGTTTACATTCACTTGTAGATTTTTATTTTTAGTTAATTAGTCCTAAACTTTTGATTAATAGATTTTTATTATTAGTCATAGAAAAACTATAGTGTTATATGTATACTCGAAAAATTTTTCTTGTTTTAGTTTTAAGTAACAATAACTGCTTATAACGTCAGACTGATCTCAGCATGACATGAATCACAGGCTGCTTGATCACAAAATCTATTGTGTTCACATATTGCATATATAGATTTTTATAGATTTTTAAATTTTTACTTTTATATTCTGTTATAGATATAGTCTATATATTTCAAGCTATTACATATATTTTGTTGTATTACTCATTCTTAATTAAATAAATATAATATTTTAATTCTCTTTTTGTACCCTATTTATTTGTAATTTACACATACATATAGGATGTCCATTTCTATCTCAGATATGTCTTCTTTCTTTCTCTCCCTTTCTATTTCAGATATGAATTACAAAATTATTATACCCTAATTTACCCTAAACGCTTTAATGTAGGTAATTAAAAGATCATAAAAAAGTTTTTAGAAATGTTAATTATATACGTTCTAAGGTTGTATATAAAAGTTCTCAAAAAACCTTTTCTAAACGTAATTATAAACGTGATGAAAACAATGAAATGTCGTTTTTAGGATGTTTTAAAAACATGAAAATGTTTGCTGGGCTGTCCCCCGAGCTCAAAGCGGCAGCTAAAAGCCTTCGTGAGAACAAGGAGATAGTTGTCAGGAGAGGCGACAAGTCGCCAATATACGTCATTCTTAAAAAAGACGAATATCTGGCGAAAATGAACCTCATATTGTCTTCTTATTGAACCTCTTATTGTCATATTGGACATTGTCTTCTGTGTTGGCATCGTTATGTTATGGTCTTGTCCTTACTCTCATGGTGGGTAGAGTAAATAGTTCCGTAATTTGGGTGTTCATGGTAGGTTGTTCTATTCTTATGTGAATTGCCTCAAGAATTTGTAATCTTCTTGCATCTTGGGTTTTTCTATTATGCAGGTATTCTTGTTCAACATTTCTCTTGTTAGAGTGATGTCATGGGCTTGTCTCATGTGATTCCTGGGGGCACCGGATTGAAGATGGCATGTCAAACGCCTCGTCAGCTTGGTCGACGTCATACCTATGTACTTAGATTGAAGGTTACATCCTTCGTGGGGGCAAGTGTACATGTATACAACGCTTGACTGCTGTAGAGGGTTCTCCGTCGGCTTCAGGCTGTTTTTGATAAGAAGTTCGGAAGTCTTCTTGGTTTTGTAGAATATTATCAGGTTGATGTTTTGGTTAGGAGTAGTGCTTTTTACTCCTTTACGGATTATTTCTTTCATTATTCTTTCCTCTTTTATATGTTCACTGTGCATGGTTGATTTGTAATATAATTTTATTGGAGGTATTGTGGTTTCTGTTCTAGGTTCTGGATTATACCAACGGTCCAAGTGTCTTCTTATAGCAGCGTTTATTTCCGCGTTGCTATATCCGTTGTTCACCAATACATGAGTTACTCTTTCAAACTCTCTACTCACGTTGCTCCATTCAGAGCAGTGGGTAAGCGCTCGACGAATAGAGAGTTTGAAACTCTCAAACAAAATGAAGTGGCTGG
>NC_091181.1:2363644-2393644 GCF_040958095.1 Procambarus clarkii | reverse complement strand
ATGGCCTCGTCACATAAAGAAAAAAAAAGAAAAAAAGCTGGAACTTTCGTCTGTGGTAAGGTAATGGGAAGACACACAAAACACAAGTAAATTAAACAATGAAATTTTAATTACGTTAGAAAAGCAAAACATGAATAAAATTGGACATAAAAATTGTAACATAAATCAATCAAACAAAATAAGAAGAATAATCACTGGCAAATGAAAAGTTACGTTAAGACAAGTGAGTAATAGCAAAGTAAATTATATTAGTGCAGGAATATTGGCTTCAAGCTGCCACCTCCCTTAGTACACGTAAGCCAAGGCTTTGTCTACCAATGAGACATGTTAACTTGTGTGGAGCACGATATATTCTGCCTTCCCTAGGTCTCGGTGGCCCAGACATCAGCTCGTGTGGCGGGTGGTGGGGCAGGTGCGACGGGCACCAGCCAATCAGCGACAGGCAGGCGATGGACAAGCAGTTTGCCGGTTCACGGTGGCGGAGGCGAGCAGGTGTGCCGGTGTTGGATACGTTTTGCTCTCTGGGCAAAACTTGTTGATGTACTTGTTGGATATATCTTCTATATTAGTTGTTACTGGGACGTAGTTTGGAGGGAAGAGCAGGCTCAATCTCTCTTGAAAGAGATTATCGTCACAACTCTCCCCCGAAGCCTGCGGTTCTGGAAGAAGTACGTCGTTATGTGGTGGAGTAATAGGTGGAGTCGCTTCTACTTCATAAACTCTGGAGAGTGCATCGGCTATGATGTTGTCAGAACCTTGGTATAGCGGGTCTCCAGGTTGAATTTCTGCAGTTATCAAGCCCATCATAGAAGACGTTGAGATGAGAAGTGGGCGTGCTGCAGGAGGTGTAAGGTGGTGTGGTCCGTGTTGATGGTAGACCGAGCACTTTTCAGGTGTGGAGTAAAGTGCTGGAGCTTCAGGATGATGAAGAGTAGCTCCTTGCCAATTGTTCCGTAGTTCTTTGTAGCAGTAGTCGCTGACAGATGTATTCTCCTCGCCTCGTTGTTGCATCACGACACCACCAACGTCGGTACCACTGGCGTCGACATGGAGGATGAAGGGCTTATCTAACGAGGTGAGAGTGGAATTAGAATATGGCAAAGGAGCACTATTATGGTCCTGAAAATGGTTGGGAATATCAGTATGGATTTTTGAATTAGAAAGCGCTGACTCCTTGTCAGTGCTTTCGGGAGGAGAAGCAGGGAAGGTCTCACTGTGGATGTATGGTTCTGTAAAAGTAGAGTAGTTTAACATGACAGTGGGAGGAGTACCATTATATAGCTTCAGGAGGTTGACGTGGCACAGCTGGGTCTTCCGCCGCCTATCTGGAGTCTCTAGAACGTAGTTATGGTTGTTTCTGCACTCCATGATGCGGTAGGGTCCTGAAAACCTGTTTTGTAAAGGAGAACCTGGGATAGGGAAGTACGCTAGCACGAAGTCTCTCGGCTTAAATTTTCTTACTTTGCTGGTCTGGTCGTAATGAGTCTTCATCCTCTTCTGTGCTTTCAATAGATTATCATGGGCAAAACTGTGGTCTCTCTCTAGAATGTGTTGAAGGTTTTGAAGAAACTGGGGCACATTCTGATGCTCACTGAAGGTGGCATCTCGTAGAGAGTCTTTGAAAGCCTTGAGGGGAGTACGGCACTTACGGCCGTAGAGCATCTCATATGGAGATACTCCTACGGACTCATTGAGAAGACTTCTATAAATGTGCATTATCAAATCTATTTGCTTATCCCAATCCTTAGAGGTTTCACTACAAAACTTTTTCAGGAGTGCTTTGATAGTCTGATGACTACGCTGAAGAGAACCCTGTGAAGCAGGATGATAGGGGCTGGACAATACCTGTTTGATGTTGAACTCCTCCAGTGTCCTTTTGAAAAGATCACTGGTGAAGTTGGTACCACAGTCGCTCTGAATCTCCCTGGGAAATCCATACTGGGTGAAGATCTTCAATAAGTGCTTCACAACCGTAGCAGCCGTAATGTTCTTCACTGGAACTGCTATGGGAAATCTGGTGGTAGGACACAGGATGGTTAAGATATAGGTGTTACCTGAACTGGTCCGAGGTAAAGGACCAACACAGTCTATAATAAGTCTGTGGAAAGGTTCCGCAGGCACCTGTATGGGAATCAGTGGCGCTCTGGGAATAGAGATGTTCGGTTTACCTGCCATCTGACATGTATGACACTGTTTTACGTACTGTTTGATGCTATTTACCATACCTGGCCAGTAGTAGTCTAGACGAATTCCATGGTAAGTCTTGTTGAATCCGTAGTGGGAGAGTGCTCCGTGGGCCAGGTGTAGAATAGTGGGCCGAAGGCTGGCAGGAATCACTAGTTGTTCGATGTTGGCCCAATCGTCCTCCTCCTTCAGTTTACTGGGTCTATATCTGCGGTAGAGCAAGTCGTTCTCTAGGAAGACCCCAGGAATAATGTCGGGTTGAGTCTCAGCCTGGAAAAATAATGGTCTTAAGGTAAGATCTTCCCTCTGTAACTTACGGAACTCCAACTTGGCCAGATTCGGGGGTAGTTTCTGAGGGTCTTGAGGGACAGCGGTAGCAGTAGAGTCAGCTGGCTGTGGTCGTGCGGCTTGTGCACGGGTGGTCACTAGAACCGGAGGAGAAACTTCATCACTCTCTTGAACCTTTGCTGGAACATACTCGAATATAGGGTTATCTGGCACAGAGGTACACACCTGGGGTTTGTCCATGACGATCAGGTTGGTCGGTTGCAGGTCTTCTGCCAAGTCGTTGCCTAGGAGAAGTTGCACTCCAGGCATGGGAAAAGGCTTTTCCCTGACGGCGACTTGGACTTCTCCGTTCACGAAGGGACAATCCAGGTGGACTCTGGCGAGAGGATAAGGAGTGGTAGCAGTGAGGTCAGTGATGAAGACAGTTTCTCCGGTGTAGGCGATGTTGGGCACAGCCGACTTCAAGATGATCGATTGAAGAGCCGCTGTGTCCCTCAAGATCTTCAATTTGAAACGTCCCTCCGGATTTGAACCGTTGGTAGAGACAGTTCCAGTATATAGGTGGTTACTGAAAAGAGAAAGATCATTAACATGAACACCAACATTCATCACAGGCTTACCGGACTTAGGAGGAGTTGGTTTGGGTTTTTGCGTGTCAGTGGTTCCTTTGTATTGAGACTTACCACACTTATCTATGGTATGTCCATAGAGTCTACAATACTTGCAGTACAATTGCGAGCCAGCTTGATCGGTACTCGCTTTCTCGTAACTGTACCACGACTTCTTACTGGAGGATGGTTCTGGTGTCAGCCGGTGGATGAGGCTGTAAGTGTCAGCTGACTTAGCACACTTCAGGTAGTCGGTTTCTTCTTTATCTGCTAAATATAGACGGACAGGTGGCGGCACACGCCTCAAGAATTCTTCAACTAGCATCAGGTTGACGAGTTCTGTAAAAGTAGAGACATGTGCTGCTTCCAGCCATTTCATAAAATATCTCCGTTTTGTGTTAGCAAACTCGAGAAAGGTAGTGGTACTTGCCTTCAGGTGGTCACGGAATTTCCTTCGATAACTTTCGGTGGAGAGAAGGTAGGCGTCCAACACTGCTTGTTTCAGAGTGTGGTAGTCATTCTCAGATGCCAAAGTACTGAGTGTGACTGCAGCTCTACCTGTAAGATGTACTCTGAGAAGTGTGGCCCATTGGTCGGCAGGCCAACTGAGTTGATTAGCAAGGGTTTCAAAGGTGGTAAAAAAACGTCAACTTCTGCTTCTACAAATGATGGCATTAACTTACTTGCATGTGATATATTAAAACTGACGGGAAGATTGGCAGTAGCTTGCTGGCGTTGAGCGAGGTGTGAAGTTTCCAACGCGAATTCTCGTTGACGACACTCTATAGCCAGAGTCGCTTGTTGCTTGTCATGTTCGTGTTGCATCTCTAACTCGCGTCGTTTTGTTTCAAGCTGTACTCGTTCCCGCTCACGGAGTATTGCAACCTCACGTTCTTGTTCTTCTTTCCTCAAGGCAGCTTCACGTTCCTTGAGGGCGATTTCACGTTCTTGTTCTTCCCTTCGTATGGCAGCTGCTTCCCTTTGCTGCTCACGTTTAATCTTGGCCAGCTCTAGTTTGAGTTTCATCGTTGCCAAATCAGTTTTATCTGCAATATAGTAAGTTTCGTGAGTTTCAGAGTCTATCTTACCTTGCTCTAAGAAGTGATCCAGCAACAGGTTGTGTATGTCATTTTTGTTGGCTTGGTAGGGAACTTCTAGTTGATACTCATGTGCAAGAGTTTGTAATTCAGGCCTCTTGGCACGACTTAAAGTCCCTATTTCACCTGCTGGATCTGCACGGAAAGCCTGGAGACGAAACATTGTGAAATTAGCAAATAAATGTACAACGAATATACCGTTGTGATATAGTGAATGTCAGAAACAGGACAACGTGGCAACTGGTACCTATCCTGTGGAATCTTTAACAATTAAAGTTAAGTACAAGATGTTAAATGATTAATTTAAATCAAGGTCGCAGGAAATCTTGTACCCGGTACTCATGTAAGAGGATAAGGGCAAGAAAATCCTACTAAACAAGTGAAACTGAGTTTCTAAAACAAATGAAACAGTTAATTGCCTCAAAAGTAAAATTGGTAGTCCAAGGATGTAGGCATACCTTGCCGAGTCTCTATAGGACATAAGCAAGTTTTCCCACTGAAATTAATATGATACTTACAGAATTAGTGAACTTTTGTGCTCTGAAAAAGAAAGCTAATACCCTACCAATATGTATGTATCATCATCTCTGACTGACGTGTAGGGGTGCGAGGTGTCAACTGGTGACGAGAACTGCTGCTGAGGTCCCAATTCAGCAACTAAAGTTCGTGCTAGAGGAACTATGGCCCTCTTTATCCTCCTACAGTCAGATTGCAGAAGATTAGGTGCACTTGACCCGGGGGCAGACCACAGTACCAGGGTACCAATATGATGATCTGTCGAAAATATGAGAAATATCCAAGGGACAAAAGATGGTAAACACGAGTAATAACACGGAGGGAGAGATGACCAATTAAGAGTATGACTGAGGCCTACAGTCACCACGTAATCCAAAGTTGTCTCACCTTCACCATAGGCTACTCTCGGAATGCACAATACACACAGCACCATATAAAAATGAAATTGAATATGAAAAATAGTAAAAGCAACGTTACCAAAGCCAAATATGCTTACCATAAATTACTACTTGGCAAAAGTACCTGAGTGAAGCTCCTAGGGCAGGCCCCCACTTTATGTGACGCGTTGGTGTTCGGCTGTTTCAAAAGCTAGGGGTATGGCCTCGTCACATAAAAAAAAAAAAAAAAAAAAAGCTGGAACTTTCGTCTGTGGTAAGGTAATGGGAAGACACACAAAACACAAGTAAATTTAACAATGAAATTTTAATTACGTTAGAAAAGCAAAACATGAATAAAATTGGACATAAAAATTGTAACAGATAAATCAATCAAACAAAATAATAAGAATAATCACTTGCAAATGAAAAGTTACGTTAAGACAAGTGAGTAATAGCAAAGTAAATTATATTAGTGCAGGAATATTGGCTTCAAGCTGCCACCTCCCTTAGTACACGTAAGCCAAGGCTTTGTCTACCAATGAGACGTGTTAACTTGTGTGGAGCACGATATATTCTGCCTTCCCTAGGTCTCGGTGGCCCAGAAATCAGCTCGTGTGGCAGGTCGTGGGGCAGGTGCGACGGGCACCAGCCAATCAGCGACAGGCAGGCGATGGACAAGCAGTTTGCCGGTTCACAGGGGCGGAGGCGAGCAGGTGTGCCGGTGTTGGATACGTTTTCGTTTTTATGTCCTTCTGAAGATGTATTAATACATCTTCAGAAAGACTTCACTCCTTCTGAAGATGTATTAATATACGAAAGAACTTAAGGAAATTCCTGTTTCAATTTTCCTCCGTGGTCTGACACTGTCACATTTTTAATCACGTGTTTATTTTCGTGATTTACACACATATGTTTTTTTTTGGTCTTGTGTAAAGCCAATTGACTAGGAGTTTTTGTTTTTTATTAGTTTTTACTTATCACTACTGTGTAAATTTAAAGTCATTTTTGTTATATTAAATGTTTGAAGTTTTTATTCTCTTTGGTTTTTACCCTCAGCTCTCACACAGTAGAGGACCCAAGCATATTTTTTATTTGGTTTTCTTTTTTTTTATTAATGTGCAATTGGCACAACACCTGCCAGATTAGCCACTGCTCTATTTCAGATTATCGTCACAATATATCGAACATATGTTTGATACGGCAGAGATGGATTAATGTCACTATGCGTTGTAAGGGGGGGGGGGGATATTTTAGGGGCATTAATGAGTGTGGATGTATGTTATACATATATTATATGAGAATTGTATATGTTATATAATATTAATCTTCTTTGATCAATTTGAATGGGCGGTAGGCCTGATTCATTCATTAATTAACTCAATTAGTCATCTTTGATTATACACTAAAATTATTAGGGATGCATAAACAATCATTAGCTGTGGGACACTAGCAATCTTTCTCACAATTTAAACAGTCTTTACTAGTTATTAAAAATAATTGGAGCATATAGATAGGCAAAGAGTAAAGTGCACCAGCAGATGACTGGGCATGATTTTAGGGCTTTCTGTATATTGCCTCTTGATAGGTGAAATGTTTGAAGGGTACAAATGGAAATAAAAGGGGCTGACAATAGGGTATATTAAAACAATAAATAAGTTAACAATTTATTTAGGAATGATATAGGCAATACAAGGGTGTAAACATTGTGTTATTTTCCCTGTTTCTTCTGTATCGATCTTCTTCATTTGATTTCATAGTAGCAGTTAATCATTGGTTCAACCTAGGTGAATATAAATAGGAGATACTGGTTCCCCAACAGTCCTGTAATTTCATTCTTATGTTTAATATACAGTCTTTTAACTAGAAATAATTAGTCTCTGAAAATATAAATAATTTCGAAAATGGGATTAAATATGCAATCATTGACAATGGTATTAAATATGTATTATAGAAAATAGACTTATTGAGAGAAGAAGACTGAAAAGCTGAAGACGTCATTGAACATGAGGGATGGATGTACCCACGTGTGTTACCAAGGGAACTATATAGGGATGACGGAAGGTAGCCGTTTAATCTCGATTTGAAAAATATCAGGGACCTATGAAAAGACATTTAATCTTAAAGGAAAAAAAATAGGGGCCAGAAAAGAACCATCATCCACGTTCATGGGAAGAAAATCGTTGACCAAAAATCAGGGACCAATGGGGTGCCATCACCCACGATCACGGAAAAAATCATGGGCCAACGGAGTGCCGAATAAAAATGAAAACGGCTCCCCCGAAGGCCTGGTTTATACTACTAACAGGACGGGTAAGAAGCATCTCAGTTCGTGTTCCTGCTCCTGCTGTAGTGGAAAATTGAGACTTGTTTGGGGGTTGACTTGTAACTACCTGAAGATGATATTGAGTTTAAACTACCAAGATACGATAGTTGTCGAGTACTGTCACTGAGAGTAGAAAAGTACTGTAGACCTAACCAGTCTAAGTCACTTCCAGGCTCATAGTGAAACTGAATTTCATATGGTGAATAGTGGGAGCGAGACCTCAATGATCTTGGCGATATATTGTGCATATATATTGTGACGGTGTCCCAACCCCCATCTCTTTCCAGAGTCAAGAGTCATGTCTCTGCAACCTGAACATTCTCTGATGTTCAGGGAACATTTTGATATATATGAGGGTATGGAACGTTATCGTGTTGGCAATGAATTTGCCGTTTTAGTTTGGTTATACAAGTGGCTTGCGCCCTTTTGAGTTACAAGATGGTACTGAGGCGCTCTGCTTCCCGCCGAAGGAGCGTGACGCCTGCTGGCTGTTGATTGGCCAGGTAGGGTCACGTGACATCAAGGACCAATGGGGAGTAGCCCTCGGGCGGTGTGACGTCACGAGGCGGAGGGCTCCGAGCGGCGGGCGCCCCTGCGTGCTCAGTACGTCACGGCCTGTCAGAGTTGCCACACTCGAGTGAGCCCCCTATTTAGAGGCTAGGAAGCCCCGACCAGTGGACCCAAGCAGCCACATTGATACTGCAGACATCATGGGAGGTCATCCAACTCATGTAGAGTAAATAGAAGCCTTGTCCAATGAAGAAGCCAATGAACCTTGTGTGTGGGACCTGATCAACGGAGGACCAAACACTACGACCAGGGACCTCAGCAACCCTCGCCAGAGGATAGGTCGGCTTCGTAGCAGAAAGAATTAAGGTAGATAAATTCCCCCCCCCCCATTACCCATTGATCTAGGTGAGCTAGGATATCTTTCATGTCGTAAACATTGTCATTATTATTACTACCAGTGTGGTAGAGAGTTAGGCTAGGAGCCAGGTTAATCATTTAGGCATGAGTTGCTGTATAAATATATATGTGGGTGCAGTGACTTTTTGGGCAGCTGGAGGAAGTGGCTGGGTTCAAGAGGCCAGGAGCGAGCAATTGAATCGTCCAAGTGACAGTGCTGCCGCCGTCTGACAGTTCCACGTATATTAACCACTATGCGGATCCAGTGTAGTTTTCTTCGGTAAACTTAATGATTTTACCATTGTGTTTGAGTGAGCTTCCCATCTCCAGGGCTATTTCAGTAAATCATTTATGTTACGCTGCACTGCATCTGAGATTGCATCCTTGGGCTGCGATAACGAGTAAGGCCACTGAGAAGTGATGCTGGGACACGAATATAAACACCCAGCTGGCGACCTTGGACGAAGAGGTAAGGATTTACCTGTATATCTTCCCAGTGTCAGGGCGGGCAAATCCAACTGTAAATGACAGAGGTAAGGCTGGATTTCCCCACTCGCCAGGGGTGCAATTCAAGGCCAGCCCTTGGTAGACTTGGAGGGCCCCAGGGCGAGTAATGGCGCCCAGGTACAAAGGGGGCGAAGACCCCCGGGAATAACCCTCTCTACATAAGGAAGAGGAAAAGGGGGGGGGCGAAACGGTGACAGTGGCGACCTTGCCAGGATCTCGAGTTACTGTGTTAGCAAGGATTGCAAGTGCAGTGACAGGGGTATCAAGGTCGATGTTGAGTGGCGATTTTGGTCTGTGATTTTAGTTTACACTGCTCACTAGCCTATTTCCTGTGTGTGCAGTTACTCATTCAATAGCTATAGATGGAAGATGAAAAGGTAGCAAAGTTTGAGGAGTCGAGGGACGAGGGGGGTCCTGGAAGAGTGCACCAAGGTCCAGCTGCAGCTAGTGGCAGGCCACTTTGGGATAAAGTTGAGATCATCCAAGGTGGCAGAGCAACGAATAGAGATCGTGGCTCAGCTCAAGGCACGAGAAGAGGCCACTAGGGAAGAACCGTCGCAAGCACCTGCCATTGTTGATGGGGACCGGAGCGATGGAGGAAGCAGCGGGGGGTCAAGCGGAAACAGGAGAAGTGTAAAATTGGAGATGATGAGGATGCAGTTGGAGGCGCAGCTGAGGAGGGAGGAGCGTGAACGAGACGTCCAGCTGGAAAGGTAAGAGTGTGAGCAAGAAGCACGGCTGCGACGGGAAGAGCGTGACGCCCAGATTCAGTTACGTGCAGGAGATAGAGGCCAACAAGGAGGTCGTGCAGAGGCGGGCCGAACTCGGGGGTGACCCCACCACCACCACCCAGGCAACAGGATGCCCACCGGGTGAAGGAATGAGACCTGCCAGTTTTCGTACCTCATGAGGCCGAGGTTTTTTTTCGACCATTTTGAAAGGGTTGCGACCTAGGAGAAATGGCCAAGTGGATTGGGCGGAATTGGTCCAGAGTAGACTAACTGGCGAGGCATGGGAGGCATATAAAATGCTGGACCTCGACTAATGTACAAGTTATGAGGCAGTGAAGAATGCCGTGCTGCATTCTTTCAAATTGACTCCGGAGCTGTACAGGAAGAGGTTCCAGGAGTGCACCCGAGCGCCGGGGAAGTCGTACGCCGAAACTGCCAGAGAGATGGAACGGAGGTACTTGAGGTGGCTGAAGGCCGAGCGAGCTGAGACGGCTGAGAAGATCAAGTGGCTCATGGGTGATCGAGAGGTTTATGTCTGTTCTATTTCATGAGCTGAGAGTCAGGTTAAAGGAGGTGGACATCAAGGACTTGAGGGCTGCGGCGGACAGGGCTGACATGCTGGAGCTCATGCTCTACGTCCTCGCAGGGAAGGACCGCCCAAACCAACAGTGTACCCAAGGTTCGGGGGCAGTTTAAGAGTTCGGGAGGAGTGAAGACAGGAGTGAGTCCTCCCGGGTCTTACCTCCCAGGTGGAGAGAACCGAGGGTCCAAGAGTTCAGGGGAACCAGCTAGGAGACCCCAAGGGAGTAACGCCGGGTCTGGTTCTGGACGGGGAATACTGCCAGAGCAATGGCGACTGAGGGCACGAGGAGGACCAGGGGACGGCAGTTTCCGTCGGTGAGCTGTGGACAGGGTAGTGCAGAAAAATAATTAAAAAATAAGTGGATTGAGGAGATCATACCCACCAAAGAGAGAGTGGGGAGTCACGGCGGCTCGAGTGGGTGTGTACACGTGACAACGAGGTCAGTATTGGAGCCGCACCTCCTAAACGTGTGACGTTGAACCCCTCTCCAAGAGCAGGAAGGGTACAGGGTGATCTCCTGACTAAAGTGAAAGCACTCTACGGAATTTTGGGTTGGTTGTCCATAAAGAAAGACGGCCAACATCAACATCATCATAAAATTCCGTACCTGAAACTCCTAAAGTGACACAGTCAGTAGTAACAAGGGTACTAATAATCAATGTAATAACAACAGGTCAAACACCGATTCATCAGTACGACCTAAGAGCACCACAAGTGCTACAATAAGTACTCCTAAGAGCCCAAATGCTCCCAGGAGTAAACCAAACACTTCCACCCTAGTTGGAGGAAGAAAAAACAAGCAAATCCAAACAGCAAACCCTTCACAACCTGTAGGTGCAGTTTCACCTAACCCGGTGACCCTTAAACGAACTGTAGGATGGGGATTAGGTTTGTTTTGCAGTCAAAAACATTCTTTGTACAAATGTACTAATTATTCTAATTGAGATACCCGAGTCAAACGACTCAACAGTCACAAATGTACTAGGTGTCTCAAATCACATAATGTTAACAGCTGTGAAACCCCACTGAACACCTGCAATAGATGCAGAAGGGGCAAGCATCATGCTGCCTGTGCAAATTTGCCAAAACAAATTATTTCAATCCTAGAATACAAGGTAGAGAATCTACAGCAGTAGAGTGCTGCAAGGTGGGAGACGTTTACAGCGTAATTTCACCAGCGCTCAAGTGGATGAAACCTTGCCTACTGCCCATCTAAAAGTAAAGAATAAAGGAGCCAAGATCACCACTCGTGGACTATTTGATCAAGGATCCCAGAGAACTTTCATACTCAGAAAGCGGCAGAGGCACTTAACTTAAAACCTATCACACAGGTAAAATTAAACCTGTCAGGGTTCATGATAAATCGAGGACCCCAATATTATTCAGTAGTTCAACCGCTCGTACGTCTGGGTGGTTATGCCAAGGCCATCCAAGACATTATTGTAGATCAAATACCATTTGACCTAAATATTAAGGGTCTATACCAGCAAATTCGCCAGGACCAAGGTCCATTATACAGCCAACTTCCTGCGAGGACATGAATTAATTGGCTGATAACCAGTTAATGTCTGACCGCCTTAATAATGCAAAATCTACTAGTAGGAGCAGACCATTACTACCAGGTTCATCACTGGACATGTAAAACGATTGGGCATGAATATGCCCACAATCTGCAGGTGGCTACTTACTGACAGGTAAACTTTTCAACCTGAAGAAGCCTATGCCTGCCAACAATAACAGAAATTAATCAGCAGTAAATTAATTCTCCAGCAACAAGCTAAATGAGAAACACAGCTGAGTAATAGACCCAGATTGAGCCTGGTTAAATTAGTATTCACCGAGATGTTTCATAGTTCTCAGTGGAAAATCAGTGGTCTGTTACCTAAACAGGTACATGTCACAGCGATCAAGTCATTGAATCCACTGCAGACCTAGAATTATTCTTGACAAGTAATAATTGACCACACTCAGTGTCCCTAGGTAATTAATTATATTAGGCTAGAGAATCTAGCACTCCCTAGGTAATCAATAATATTAGGCTAGAGAATCTAGCACCAATGTACCCAGCATTTCATGAATTTAACAGTAACACGAAGTCATCAAGAGGCTTCTATACCAGCAAATTCACCAGGACCAAGGTCCATTATGCCTGCGCTTAAGGTATGCCAAGAAACCTTATTTATTCAACATTTTCTGCACTAGAAACTAGTGAATATATTTGCATCAAATTTTGTTTGAGCTGTTTTCTTTCGTTTTTAATTATTATTGTAGGAGCGCAGAATGAGCAAAATTGCAACTTACCAATATGTAAGTGAACCTACAGAGAACTAATGAACTGTGAAACGTTAGGTTGGGAAAATGTTACAAATTATCTTCAAATAGGATTAATCGTAGCAATAATTAAATTCCAGCAACCTTAGGTTTCCATTGTTTAATATATTACCATTAAACCATAAGCATTTGTAACCTAACATGCTTAATGAGCTCAATACAGCTCACCCGAGAGTTAGCGTAATAAGTGAGCGCCTTGTTGTTCATGATGATGTTTTAATGCTGTAATGCTACCCGCGCAGATTCAACTTGCTCACCCTTGAATCTTCCATAGATTCTGTGCTCAGTTATCCCTCAAGAAGGATACTGCACCATTCAACTTGAGCAGATTCAACTTGCTCACCTATGAACTAATGTGAAATTCGAGCACACCTATGCTCATTATGTTAACCTGCAACTATTTTTGCTCACCCATAATATAAGCCGAGTAGAACCCACTACTCATAAATAATTTAGTTAGATTACGTGTTTGTTCAGTCTCTAGAGGGCTATAGCATTGAAGCCTAACGAAATCATACCCTAGCAGATCAATGCTCATCATTTAATTAGATTGATACTACTAAGAATTAGTAAGTTGTCACAATTAGTTTAATCTTCTACTTAGGTAGATTTGGGAAAATTCATCCATTCATTTAGGTAGGTATTAGGGACATTATTTTGTCAACTGAGTACCAGCCTAGTCTGTGTTCACTATTAATTACAAATGACTATTTATAGAGATTGATTTAATAAAATGAATTTCTCATCTAAAGTTGAGGATGTGTTAATGAGTTTTTCAGTGACTAGCCTGTGAGCTGTAATTCAATTAGCTACAAGTCAGAATGACTAAGCTACTAATCTCACTGTCGACTCAGAGTCTTCCTTGATTTTTAATGAATAACCTATTAAATTCTCTAATATTACATTACCTTTAGTTAGTTCGAAACTTAGATATACAATTCGTGTTAAATGACTACTGCACTGTAGTGTAAATTTAAGCCATATTTAGTTCTGCTTCAGTGCAGATATTTACACATTTGAGTTTGAGGTGATCGTGATGCTCAGTGATGTGTTATTGTCTAGTAACTCTACAGTTACAAGTCACAGCGACCATAGACAGTGACCTTGCTATAGTATCGAAGTCTCCTTCATCTTTAATGACCCAATGATTAATATTCTTTAATTACTGTATAACAATGTAGATTACAACTTATAGACCAATGCCATTGTTACGACCCTTGACCTCTGGGTATGGTTTCCTCTGTTGCAGTTGTTCAAAAAATATATAATAATATGGCCTTGCCTACTAAGTGTCTAGGGTAAATAACTCAACTGCTTACTCAATGAAGCAATATTTATTTATATATTATTTATATATTTATTTATTATTTATTTATTATAATCTTTAATATACTTAAAATAAGGGTAACAAAGAACATACAAATATATAAATGGAAATACAGTCAGCCAGAAATATTATTGCACCAGAAAACAATAAAACAATATCATTATATAAGCACCGATCACTACTTTACAACTTAAATGGATAGATGGGTATGCACATAATGCTTTAACCAGAAAATCAACTATGTTACTAAACAATAGACAAATACCACAGACTTAACTCCACAACATATCCACGCCAGCCAGCTCCACCTATGTGACTGGCGTTGGTCGAGCATGCACAGCATGGTGTCTACAAGGTACCAACTAAAACCCACATGAAACCACTAGATACTCTGCTATCATAGAATAATACTAAAGAACATAATTATAACTAACTTATATGCCTATAACACTGCTAAGGTGTAAAAGAAATTAAGTACAATAAATAAACAGGAATAATTACAGGGGTGAATCAGTGACCATAGCTTGATACACCGCACGCATACTGGAACATCCCAAATATGGTCATCCCCCCATGAGACGCCACGGTCTCCCCCTACAGGAATGGACATGCAATAGCATTTACAAATATTACATACAGGCACACCACAGCATGCTACATTTAAATCAAACATATACATACTGGAACACAACTGGATACAATGTTTTATTTAAATAACTGAGGAAAGAAATAATGGACATACATATTTACCATGATAATCGTTAAAATCAAATATATGGATTCGTAACAGCCATCTGTTCTTCAGAATATTTTCTGAGTTTGCAGAACAATTCAGCAACTAAGTAATGGAATTATTACACGTCACAGCGACCCTAGTTGTTGAGTTTACTGTAAGCTCTAGAGAGTTCTTGATTACAGATACCTTAATTATTCAACATTTCAATATTTAATTCGTGTTAACTTGAGATGATTTCGGGGTTTTAATGTCCCCGCGGCCCGGTCCTTGACCAGGCCTCCACCCCAAGGAAGCAGCCCGTGACAGCTGACTAACACCCAGGTACCTATTTTATTGCTAGGTAACAGGGGCATAGTGAAAGAAACTCTGTCCATTGTTTCTCGCCGGCGCCCGGGATCGAACCCGGGACCACAGGATCACAAATCCAGCGTGCTGTCCGCTCGGCCGACCGGCTCCCATAATGACTTGTACATGTCACGTCTGTACAACAGATTCGAGACATTCGTTACTAACGTAGTAATTTACTAATCCATAATATGACATCAGAATGGGTACGTCTGTACCCAGTGAACTGCGACCCGAGATTTCCTCCCCCGGAGTTATGTTGGAAATTTTCCAACACTAATGCATCATTTCTTGTATAATAATACATCATCATTGAATAAACCATAGTAATTAATAACACGACTAATTTGTAGAATTAATAAAAAAATAATGTTTCCATTGTAAGGCCATATTGCCAGATTCTTCAGAATATGAAACAGAGTCCAGTTAATTACGTTCCTTTACTAAGGATAATATTATATTTTTTGTTTATTTACATAACATATTATTGCTTACTGAACTCGTTCATTTAGGTGTAATAACAACTGCAGTGGAAATTATTATAGTATTAAACGATTTATATAATATTTCTTAATGCAGTCTTAATAAACTGACTTGCATTGTGCAAAATATATTGCATCTTAATACATTTATTAGTGACATAAACACTTGTTACAATTCCTTACTTTCCCTGATTAATTATAAGTAAGTAAAAATAATTTACGCTCGAGAATACTTTGATGCGTTCTGCGCATGCATATCGCAGCCAAGGAATGAGACGCCATTCCTACTCGGATGCCATTAGCAACGTGCAACAGAGAACAACGTCTCGATCTTCTTAATTGTCTTTAATTTTCCCTCCTACAACCACGAGAGCGGTGCCACGTTAATTGGCACATCACGGCAGTGTCCAAGGAACTAATCATTACTCCAACCCACAATTGACGTCTTATCACGGCAGCTGAAGACGAGGGACTTGGAATCGTTCCTTAATCAACGGACATTTGGCCCGGCAACTAAGTATTCTATTTGTATTATTTTGCGTACATACTACACATAGATATTTGCCGTTAGGCTGAGAAATTGACATCAAAATCCAGTACGTGTGCTCTCTACCCGTGTTCCGTAATTTGTATAGGAATAAATGTTGCCCTAATATTTGTAGAAGAATTCTACAGTGAGAGATATATCAATCATAATTCTTGTGGAAGAATTCCACATTATTAAATGTGTCTGTAGTTACTCAGGTAGAAGATTTCAACAACGTAATTGCGTTATAGCTCCCGGGTCCACGTCAAGTGAGGTGCTAGGCTTCCCCACCTTCACGTGCAACAATATGTCCGATGTAATACGTCGTCAGTGAAGTGTGGCAACTGATTTCATCTCTCTCAATTTAGAGCTAAGCTGTCAATGTTGTTTGTAGATAAATAACCCTATAGCTGTAATGATCTCCTAATGAGATCAATATTACTAACCCATTGCTTTAGTAATATATTAATCTATATTATTGTAGTATCTTGAGGCACATTCGCCTGTAATTACTATTACCTAATTCATTCAATATTCATTTACTTTCATTTAAATCAAATCAAATGTTTATTCAGGTAAAGTACATACATACAAGGTGAGATACAAACATTGATGGATTTATAGATAGAGCTAGTAAATACAATGCCTAAAGCCACTATTACGCAAAGCGTTTCGGGCAGTGAATGAATTAATTCAGTGAACAAACCAGCACTGAAATAATGCTTGGGATATATTAATCTTTTTACATGTAACCCCTCATTTTGGGTGAGAGGATTTGAGTCATAATACAGTAACTTTAATAATCAATGCATTATTAATTAAAACTTCCATAGGACACTAGTTCAGGGAGTAAAATATCAAACCACTTGCTCTTCCCTGTTTTTCACTTTTTCTCAAAAAGTGGTGGTCCTTCGCAAGCTATCGAAAGTAATATTAATTTAAATGATTTACGTGAGTCAAGTTTTCCCACACCAAGACCATCCCTAGCAAGGTGAGGAGCGGAGACTGGCCAAGACCATCCACAGCAAGGTGAGGAGCGGAGACTGGCCAAGACCATCCGCAGCAAGGTGAGAAGTGAAAACTGGCCAAGACCATTCCCATCAAGGTGAGGAGCAGAGACTGGCCAAGACCATCACCAGCAAAGTGAGGAACGGAGACTGGCCAAGACCATCCACAGCAAGATGAGCAGCGGAGACTGACCAAGACCATCCACAGCAAGGTGAGCAGCGGAGACTGGCCAAGACCATCCACAGCAAGGTTAGGAGCGGAGACTGGCCAAGACCATCCACAGCAGGGTGAGGAGCGGAGACTGTCGAAGACCTTCCATAGCAAGATTAGGAGCGGAGACTGGCCAAGACCATCCACAGCAGGGTGAGCAGCGGAGACTGGCCAAGACCATCCACAGCAAGGTTAGGAGCGGAGACTGGCCAAGACCATCCACAGCAGGGTGAGGAGCGGAGACTGGCGAAGACCTTCCACAGGAAGGTTAGGAGCGGGGACTGTTTGAAATTTCCAACACTGATACATTACTATTGAATCATAATACATCACTATTGCATACTAAGTACAGTAACTATTAACTCTACTAACTGTAGTGCTAACATAAGTTAATATTTCTTTATCTGTGCATTTATTATTGAAATTTTCATGACATCGAGAAGCAGGATTGCGTCAGATAATGTCTATCTAAACATATTTATTACCAATATGTTAGAGTACGAATATGGTTCTCTAATTTTATCAGTATTCCGTGCAATAATTAACTACGAATAATATTACTCCTAATGATGCAACAGCCGAGAGTTATTAACTAAGATTATCACTAAATAACAGTTTTATCTGTTACATACGAATGCTATGGATGAAATAGAAATTTTCTCCATTTCTCGATTAACACCATTTAACGAGAATATAGACATTATTTAATTTCCTACAATTGCAACCCTGTTCTCATTAAATCATTACATAAAGTTATTATGCGGAAAGAATCTTCTGTTAGTTACTAAATTCTTTTGCGAATGCGGGAGGAGGGTTGAGGGAGACGGAGGCGTGGAGACGCCACTTCCACTTCGGATTTGGAGCTGACTAGCGACGCCATCAAAGTACAACGAGCGTCCAGGGAGAGTCGAATTTCCATCAATTCTACGATAGGCCCTTGCAGTTAATCGGCCAAGGAGCGTGCAATTGCTCCAGTAGCAAACTAAGGATTGCTTCGGTGAACGACCAGCAGGTTAAGTGCTCTAGTAGTTTTCATATTATGAGATTTCTCTATAATTGTTACTGTGCACTGTCCATCGTCATGCCACATGACCTCCCCAAACAACAAGTACGTCCACAAGGAATTAATTCTATTCCTTCTATTGAATAGTGATGACACAAGATATTTGGTGTAAACAATTGGTACATTTAATTGGAATTTCAGCTTGTGTTGAAAGCGGCCGTGGTCTCCTCACTTTCCCACGCCACGCTCGGGCACACGTGTTACAGCAAGTACCAGACGACGCCATCACACCTCTACCTCTCCGTTCACTATCACAGCTAAGCAGCTGAATCCTTTTTCCAGTTATTTTTCTTTCATTAAGTGACGTTGATAATTAATCACCAGTCAGGAATATTTCCTTTATATGATTTGAGACATCTAGTACAATTTGATAGCCTCATGAAATTTAAATGAGAATTATTTCTTGTTTAACTATCATAAAATATTCTTGTTACTAACCAATTTATTTAAAGTTTATTTGTAACTTAACTTAGTAATAATAGTAACTTAGTAATTAATAGTAACTTAGTAATAATAACTAATTTTATTCGAGGAAGAACCAGCCTCGATGAAGCGTACTGGGAGTATTGTACTTCTGGTATTAACCCCCCATTTTGTGAAGGACGGAAAGTTTATTCTCGAACATTAATTTATTATACAGTTCATTAAGGTTTAAAGATGAACACTTAATAGTTCCATTATCCATAGGCACTGGTATTTCAGTCCTTATCTATTATTCCTTTATCTGTTTCCCTTTTCAGTAAAAATAGGGTGGTCCTTCGATTAATTTAAATTAATCTATTAATTAAACATCAATCCATAAATAGAGAGTAAGCTTTCTTCCCAACATAGACTGGCCAAGACTATCCACAGCAAGGTGAGGAGCGGTGACTGGCCAAGACTATCCACAGCAAGGTGAGGAGCGGTGACTGGCCAAGACCATCCACAGCAAGGTGAGGAGCGGAGACTGGCCAAGACCATCCACAGCAAGGTGAGGAGCGGAGACTGGCCAAGACCATCCACAGCAAGGTGAGGAGCGGAGACTGGCCAAGACCATCCACAGCAAGGTGAGGAGCGGAGACTGGCCAACACCATCCACAGCAAGGTGAGGAGCGGAGACTGGCCAAGACCATCCACAGCAAGGTGAGGAGCGGAGACTGGCCAAGACCATCCACAGCAAGGTGAGGAGCGGAGACTGTCCAAGACCATCCACAGCAAGGTGAGGAGCGGAGACTGGCCAAGACCATCCACAGCAAGGTTAGGAGCGGAGACTGGCCAAGACCATCCACAGCAAGGTGAGGAGCGGAGACTGGCCAAAACCATCCACAGCAAGGTGAGGAGCGGAGACTGGCCAAGACCATCCACAGCAAGGTGAGGAGCGGTGACTGGCCAAGACCATCCACAGCATGGTGAGGAGCGGAGACTGGCCAAGACCATCCACAGCAAGGTGAGGAGCGGAGACTGCCCAAGACCATCCACAGCAAGGTGAGGAGCGGAGACTGGCCAAGACCATCCACAGCAAGGTGGAGAGCTAGTCTAGATAGACATGCCCCTAGGAAGGAGAGCAGTGGAGAAGGTCTAGGTGGTCCTCCTGCAAGATAAGGTGTAGAGACGGGCCAGATGCTCCCCCAGTAAAGTGAGAAGTGCCAAACCGTACCCTATACCCATCAGGTAGAATGCCCCCTGTAAGTGCTGTAAACTCAGAACCACCTGTCCAGTTTCCTGAAACAAAGAAAATGATCAAGTATTAACAAGTTGCCAGTGATGAAGATGCGTGCTGATGATGATGACGATACGGGAGAGGCATTAAACATGATGACCTGGGCTGAGGTAGACATATGAGAGACATTAAACATGATGGCCTGTACTGAGATAGACATATGAGAGGCATTAAACATGAGGACCTGGGCTGAGATAGACATATGAGAGGCATTAAACATGATGACCTGGGCTGAGGTAGACATCTGAGAGGCATTAAACATGAGGACCTGGGCTGAGGTAGACATATGAGAGACATTAAACATGATGACCTGGGCTGAGATAGACATATGAGAGGCATTAAACATGAGGACCTGGGCTGAGATAGACATATGAGAGACATTAAACATGAGGACCTGGGCTGAGATAGACATATGAGAGGCATTAAACATGAGGACCTGGGCTGAGGTAGACATATGAGAGACATTAAACATGATGGCCTGGGCTGAGGTAGACATATGAGAGACATTAAACATGATGACCTGGACTGAGATAGACATATGAGAGGCATTAAACATGATGACCTAGGCTGAGATAGACATATGAGAGGCATTAAACATGAGGACCTGGGCTGAGATAGACATATGAGAGGTATTAAACATGATGACCTGGGCTGAGATAGATATATGAGAGACATTAAACATGAGGACCTGGGCTGAGATAGACATATGAGAGGCATTAAACATGATGACCTAGGCTGAGATAGACATATGAGAGGCATTAAACATGAGGACCTGGGCTGAGATAGACATATGAGAGGCATTAAACATGATGACCTGGGCTGAGGTAGACATATGAGAGGCATTAAACATGAGGACCTGGGCTGAGATAGACATATGAGAGACATTAAACATGAGGACCTGGGCTGAGATAGACATATGAGAGGCATTAAACATGAGGACCTGGGCTGAGGTAGACATATGATAGACATTAAACATGATGGCCTGGGCTGAGGTAGACATATGAGAGACATTAAACATGATGACCTGGGCTGAGATAGACATATGAGAGACATTAAACATGAGGACCTGGGCTGAGATAGACATATGAGAGGCATTAAACATGAGGACCTGGGCTGAGGTAGACATATGAGAGACATTAAACATGATGGCCTGGGCCGAGGTAGACATATGAGAGACATTATAAACATGATGACCAGGGCTGAGATAGACATATGAGAGGCATTAAACATGATGACCTGGGCTGAGGTAGACATATGAGAGACATTAAACATGATGGCCTGGGCTGAGGTAGACATATGAGAGACATTAAACATGATGACCTGGGCTGGGGTAGACATATGAGAGACATTAAACATGATGGTCTGGGCTGAGGTAGACATATGAGAGGCATTAAACATGATGACCTGGGCTGAGATAGACATATGAGAGGCATTAAACATGATGACCTGGGCTGAGATAGACATATGAGAGGCATTAAACATGGTGACCTGGGCTGAGGTAGACATATGAGAGACATTAAACATGATGGCCTGGGCTGAGGTAGACATATGAGAGACATTAAACATGATGACCTGGGCTGAGGTAGACATATGAGAGACATTAAACATGATGGCCTGGGCTGAGGTAGACATATGAGAGACATTAAACATGATGACCTGGGCTGAGGTAGACATATGAGAGACATTAAACATGATGACCTGGGCTGAGGTAGACATATGAGAGACATTAAACATGATGGCCTGGGCTGAGGTAGACATATGAGAGACATTAAACATGATGACCTGGGCTGAGGTAGACATATGAGAGACATTAAACATGATGACCTGGGCTGAGGTAGACATATGAGAGACATTAAACATGATGGCCTGGGCTGAGGTAGACATATGAGAGACATTAAACATGATGACCTGGGCTGAGGTAGACATATGAGAGACATTAAACATGATGGCCTGGGCTGAGGTAGACATATGAGAGACATTAAACATGATGGCCTGGGCTGAGGTAGACATATGAGAGACATTAAACATGATGACCTGGGCTGAGGTAGACATATGAGAGGCATTAAACATGATGACCTGGGCTGAGATAGACATATGAGAGGCATTACACATGATGACCTGGGCTGAGATAGACATATGAGAGGCATTAAACATGATGACCTGGGCTGAGGTAGACATATGAGAGACATTAAACATGATGACCTGGGCTGAGGTAGACATATGAGAGACATTAAACATGATGGCCTGGGCTGAGGTAGACATATGAGAGACATTAAACATGATGACCTGGGCTGAGGTAGACATATGAGAGACATTAAACATGAGGATCTGGGGTTTGGGGTAACAATGGAGAAGACCAAGTGGCGCCCATGAGAGGCTACTCCTCACACCCATTCACAAGCCCTTATACTTGTCCACCCATGGCAACAACCTTGCCCCACTCACTAGCCCATATACTTGTCCAACCATGGCAACAACCTTGCCCCACTCACAACCCCATATACTTGTCCACCTATGGCAACAACCTTGCCCCACTCACAAGCCCATATACATGTCCTCTCATGGCAACAACCTTGCCCCACTCACAACCCCATATACTTGTCCACCCATGGCAACAACCTTGCCCCACTCACTAGCCCATATACATGTCCACCCATGGCAACAACCTTGCCCCACTCACAAGCCCATATACATGTCCACCCATGGCAACAACCTTGCCCCACTCACTAGCCCATATACTTGTCCACCTATGGCAACAACCTTGCCCCACTCACTAGCCCATATACATGTCCACCCATGGCAACAACCTTGCCCCACTCACTAGCCCATATACTTGTCCACCTATGGCAACAACCTTGCCCCACTCACTAGCCCATATACTTGTCCACTAATGGCAACAACCTTGCCCCACTCACTAGCCCATATACTCTGGTACAGTATACCATGCCATGTCCACCCATGGCAACAACCTTGCCCCACTCACAACCCCATTTACTTGTCCACCCATGGCAACAACCTTGCCCCACTTACAAGTCCATATACTTGTCCACCCATGGCAACAACCTTGCCCCACTCACAAGCCCATATACATGTCCACCCATGGCAACAACCTTGCCCCACTCACTAGCCCATATACTTGTCCAACCATGGCAACAACCTTGCCCCACTCACAAGCCCATATACATGTCCACCCATGGCAACAACCTTGCCCCACTCACTAGCCCATATACATGTCCACCCATGGCAACAACCTTGCCCCACTCACAAGCCCATATACATGTCCACCTATGGCAACAACCTTGCCCCACTCACAAGCCCATATACATGTCCACCCATGGCAACAACCTTGCCCCACTCACAAGCCCATATACATGTCCACCTATGGCAACAACCTTGCCCCACTCACAAGCCCATATACATGTCCACCCATGGCAACAACCTTGCCCCACTCACAAGCCCATATACATGTCCACCTATGGCAACAACCTTGCCCCACTCACAAGCCCATATACATGTCCACCCATGGCAACAACCTTGCCCCACTCACAAGCCCATATACTTGTCCACCCATGGCAACATCAGTGCTGGAGTGTGGGACTTGGTGTTTTGTTCAGGCTCACACACACTGGCATGATGACAGGTCATGGTGGGAACGCCCAGGTCTCATACACAGTAGTAGTAGTAGTAGTAGTAGTAGGGATGAAACATTAGCGGGCCCAGTTTTTTTTGCGGGGGGGGGGGGAAGGGTCCGCTTACGCTTCAGGGGTTATAGGTCAATTTTAGATTTGGCTCGCTAAGGTCTTAAAGAGTTTTTATGGGGGAAATTTCTGGACAAATGGGCCAGCTAAGCTTTTAAAGAGATGTTACGGGGGAAATTTTAGATAAAAGGGCCCGCTGAGTTCTTAAAGAGTTTCTGATGGGGACAATTTGAAGCAAAAATCCCTCATTCGTTCTTAAAGGATTCTTATGGGAGATATTGAAAATAATTTCAGACATAATATAATCATAGAGGTTTGTTAAGAAAATGTTATTGAAAAATTCGGCGACAAAGTCCACTCCCATCCTTTTAAAGATAAACTCTACGGTCATAAACAGATATTTTTGCGAATATTCCCGATTTGGAGTTAAAGAGTTCTTATAGGGGAAATTCAGGGCAAAAGTTCTCGATTTGGAGTTAAAGGATTCTTATGGCAGAAATTCAGAGCAAAAGGGCCCGATTTGGAGTTAAAGTTTCTTATGGAGAAAATTCAAGACAAAAGTGTCCAATTTGGAGTTAAAGGAGTCCAGTTTTATGAAAATATCTCAGAGTTCATACAATCATAGAAGTTTATTTAAGAGTGTACGACAGAAATTTTGAAAAAATACCATTTTCAGAGATTATTGTCATAAAAGTTTTGTTAAGGAAAATAGACATATCTTAGCAGTAAGTTTTAGTTTTTATATCCATTTACTGCTGTGTCACCTAAAAAAGACCGAAAATTAATCAGAGACCATTTGAAGACCGAAATTGACCGGAATTTGACTGAGACCATTTTAGACCAAAATATTCTCAGAGACTAGTTGAAGACTGAAATATAACAGAGATCATTAAAACCAGTTAAAGACCGAGATAACCAGTTAAAGACCGATATTAGTCAGAGTCCCGTTAGAGACCGAAAATTAGCCAGATTCGTTCTAATTGAAGATCGAAATTAATCTGATTCCAGTTAGAAACCAAAATCAGTCAGAGTCCAGTAAAAGACCGAAATTCGTCAGATTCCACTTTGAGATCAAAATTAATCTGAATCCAGTAAATGATCGAAATTGAACAGAATCTAGTTTGAGCCCCAAAAGATTCAGAGTCCAGTTGAAGACCGAAATTAGTCAGAGTCTCGTTCAATATCAAATATTAGTCAGAGTCTCATTCAAGGTCTAATATATAGCCTCATTCTGGTTTAGCTGCTTCACAGGAATTAAGACTGAATTTTGTCAGTTTTATTCCCCATTGAGTTCTTAAGAGTTGATATGGATATAATTAATGAGCAGATATTTTGTAAAAGTTTATCAGATATTAGCTCTTGGATCCAGCTCTCTACGTTTATAAGTGCATTTTCGCTACTAATAGTCCAGTTTTAGCCCAATTTTAACCAGTCATATTTCAGACGTAGTAAATAAAATCAAGTCTGCAAGTTCTAGCTCCTGTTCCCGCCTTACTTTATTCCAATAACTTCTTTACTTACAGTCCAATCCTCCTGAAATTTAAGACAATGTTTCGTATGTAGTAAAATAGATACAACCAATTACCGAGTTTCAGCTCTTGTCCTCTGTAGTTCGCTCCTGAAAGCTAATTATTGCCAGCACAAATCCCCTGAGATTTTAGAACCCAACTATATTTCAGACTTTGTAAGATAAATTAAAAGTTCCTCCTACATTAAAAGTTCCATTCCTCCTACTCCTGCACATCTTACCTATTCCCCAACTTCACCCAAACCTCCCTCCCTCCCCATAACTTAATGAAATACAACTTTTATACCCATAATTCATGTTCATCACATATTCTCAGAATGTTCTTCACAAGTTCAGTGTTCATTCTCGTTCATGTTATCTGTGTTATTTGCAATGTTCCTAGTATGTTCACTGCATTCAATGCATTCTCTTTCATGTTCCTTAAAATCAAATGAACCAAGACATTCTTTTCTTAACGTTCATTGATTAAAATTATTAGCCAATTAACTAAAAAATAGTCACTTTCATCATCTTTTCAATACTATTCTTAACTAAAATTATTCCTCATTCCACTTAAAATAATCAAATGTAACTTCTTTCAGCTCTTTCTTAACTTACAGTATACTTCGTGGAGTATGAAAAATATTCAAAGACACTCATCGAGACATCAAGGAGATACTCAAGAACATAAATGATACACACATACATAATTAATAACATACTCATAGATACTAATGACACAATCAAAGATGTCAATACCACACTAAAGACATCAGTAACACACTAAAAGACGCTAAGTTCTCACTCAAAGATGCTAAGAGAACCTATGTTCTCTAAGTCACCTTCGTTCATAAAAGTTATTCTCTAGCTCACATCAAGCATAAAAGTTGATCTCTAACTCACATTCGTTAATCAAAGTTGTTCTCTAAGTCTCCTTCGTTCATCAAAGTGGTTCTCTAAGACGTCAAAGTTGTTCTCTAAGAAATCTTAAGGCATCAAATAACACTCTCAAATGTACAATTGTTTTCTTCCATTCAGTAAATAGTTCCACTTATCATATCACACTTTAATTTCTGTTTCCTAATTATTCTGTTAAAATATATTTTCTTAGCAACTTTACCTTAAAACTGTTCTCTGAACATCACTGCATAACCCTACCAAACATAACCTACCTAACCTAACCAGACTTAACTTACATAACATAACCTAACCTAACCTAACTCTACTTACATAACCAAACCTATCCTAACTTAACTTACATAACCTAACCTAATATACATAACCTAACCTAACCTAACTTACTTAACCTTACCTATCCTGACCTTACTAACTTCTTGAGGTTATCTTGGTTATCTTGAGATGATTTCGGGGCTTTAGTGTCCCCGCGGCCCGGTCCTCGACCAGGCCTCCACCCCCAGGAAATAGCCCGTGACAGCTGACTAACTCCCAGATACCTATTTACTGCTAGGTAACAGGGGCATTCAGGGTGAAAGAAACTTTGCCCATTTGTTTCTGCTTCGTGCAGGAATCGAACCCGCGCCGCAGAATTACGAGTCCTGCGCACTATCCACCAGGCTGCGAGGCCCCCCCATACTTAACATAACTTACCTAACATAACCTAACCTAACTTACATAACCTAACCTAACTTACCTAGCCTAACCTAATTTACCTAACCTAGCCTAACTTACCTACACCTCCGTTCATCAAAGTTGTTCTCTAACTCTCCTTCGTTCATCAAATAATTATTCTGTTAAAATATATTTTCTTAGCCACTTGATCTTAAAACTGTTCTCTGAACATCACTGCATAACCCAACCTAACCTAGCTTACTTTAATGTAACTTATCATAACTTATCTACCCAAACAAACTTGCCACTACATACCTAACCTTACTTGCCAGTGCTAACTTATCCTAATGTAACTGACCTAATCAAACTTACCTATTCTATCCTAACTGATTGAACATAACATAACTATGAGAACAACTTTGATGAACGAAGGTGTAGGTAAATTAGGTTAGGTTAAGTAAGTTAGGTTAGGTTAGGTAAGTTAGATTAGGTTAGGCTAGGTAAGTCACATTTAGTTAATAAGGTTAGGATAGGTTAGGTAATGTAAGCTAAGTTTAGTTGTTTGGCTAGGTTAAGTTAATTTAGGGTAGGTTAGGTTATGTAAGTTAAATTAACTTAGGTAAGTTAAGTTAGGTTAGGTAAGTTAGGTTAGGTTAGGTAAGTTAGGGTTGGTATTTTCTTGAGGGACTGTATTATGTTATCTTGAGATGATTTCGGGGCTTTAGTGTCCCCGCGGCCCGGTCCTCGACCAGGCCTCCACCCCCAGGAAGCAGCCCGTGACAGCTGACTAACACCCAGGTATCTATTTACTGCTAGGTAACAGGGGCATTCAGGGTGAAAGAAACTTTGCCCATTTGTTTCTGCCTCGTGCGGGAATCGAACCCGCGGCACAGAATTACGAGTCATGCGCGCTATCCACCAGGCTACGAGGCACCACGAGGTAGGGTTATGCAGTGATGTTCAGAGAACAGTTTTAAGGTAAAGTGGCAAAGAAATTATATTCTAACAGAATAATTAATAAACAGAAAAGAAAGTTTGATATGAAAAGTTGAACTTGTTACTGAACGGAAGAAAACAATTGTTCATTAGAGAGTGTTATTTAATGCCTTAAGATGTCTTAGAGAACAACTTTGATGTCTAAGAGAACCGGTTTGATGAACGAAGGAGACTTAAAGAACAACTTTGATGAACGAAGGTGAGTTAGAGATCAACTTTTATGCCCGATGGTGAGTTAGAGAATAACTTTTATGAACAAAAGTGACTCAGAGAACAATTTTGATGACTGAGAATAACTTTGGATGACTTTGAGAATAACTTTTGATGTCTTATAGTGTGTTATTGGCGTCTTTGAGTGTGTTATTGGTGTCATTTTTGTGTTAATGACGTCTTAGATAGTGTCACTGATGTCTATGAGTTTGTTATTAATATGTTTGAGTGTCATTGATGTCTTTGAGTGTGTTCTTGATGTCTCGAAGAGTGTCTTTGAATATTTTTCATACTCCACGAAGTATACTGTAAGTTAAGAAAGAGCTGAAAGAAGTTACATTTGATTATTTTAAGTGGAATGAGGAATAATTTTAGTTAAGAATAGTGTTGAAAAGATGATGAAAGTGACTATTTTTTAGTTAATTGGCTAATAATTTTAATCAATGAACGTTAAGAAAAGAATGTCTTGGTACATTTGAGTTTAAAGAACATGTAAGAGAATGCACTGAACGCTGTGAACATACGAGAAACAAATAACATGACAAATAACACAGAGAACATGAACGAGATTGAACACTGAACTTGTGAAGAACATTCTGAGAACATGGAGAGAGACGAATAATGAGTATAAAAGTTGTATTTCTTTAAGTTATGGGGAGGGAGGGAGGTTCGGGTGAAGTTGGGGAATAGGTAAGATGTGCAGGAGTAGGAGGAAAGGGAGGGGGAAGAAAAGGGGTGATGGAGATAAGAGAGGATGGGGGCGAGGAATGGAGAAGAGGGGGAGGTATGGAAGGAGTAAGGTGTGGAGGGGGGAGATATGGGGGAGGAGAAGTAAGGTGTAGAAGGAGGGAGACATAGGGGTAAGAGGGAGATAAGTGAGCGAATGGGCACTGGGAATAGAGGGTTTAGGGGGGGGGGTGGGGGACAGGTGAAAAATATTATTTGAATGCGCAGAAATATGAATAATGAGTATAAAAGTTGTACAGAGAACATGTAATGAACATGGAGAATATGATAAAGAACACAGAAAACATGGAAGAGAATGCGAAGAAACCAGTGAATATGTGGGGAATATGAACTTGCAGAGAACATTAAAACATGACTGAGACCTGAGAATAGAAAGTATGAACAATGAACTTGTGAAGAATATGCTAAGAACATGGTAAATATGACGAATAACATGGAGAACATGGAGAATATGACAAATAACATAGAAAAAATGGAGAAACAGGTGAAAATTATGAAATGGACATTTGGGAGGATATTTTAAGAACATGGAGAGAACATACAAATACAATAAGAATATTGAAGGTTTGAATAGGTTGGGGAATGAGCGAGATGAAGGGGGAGTAGGGGGAGAGGGGTGGGGGAAGATAAGGGCAAAAGGGAGTTGGGGAAGGTAAGGGGGGGGGAAGGTTAGGAGCGGGGGTGGCAAGGAATGTGAAGGTAAAAGGGGGAGGAGGTAAAGGGTGTGGGGAGATAAGGGAAGAAAAGGTACGGTGAAATGTGACTGAGTGATTATCATTATTACAATGAGAATGACTATTAACATAGCTCACTAAATAAAGGGTATTGAAGATAAGGTGCGATATGAACGTGTGATTTTCATTATCGTGTTAACAAGCATATTAAAGGAGAGGATATGTTTACTTTGATAAAGGTGATAGACTGGGAAGCGTCTTGATCTGAAATAATTAAGTTTGATGAACTAAGGCGGAGGACGGGAATTAGAGCTCGGTAATTTACTTTTAATTTATCTTACAAAGTCTGAAATATAGTTGGGTTCTAAAATCTCAGGGGATTTGTGCTGGCAATAATTAGCTTTCAGGAGCGAACTACAGAGGACAAGAGCTGAAACTCGGTAATTGGTTGTATCTATTTTACTACATACGAAATATAGCGGTTCCTCAATCTTATTGAGGATTTACTAATCTTCTTTCATTTTTTATTCAATTTATATGAAATTTACACCTTATATGTAGAGTTTACTTCTCTACAATCTCTCTTAAACACTTTATTTCTAAGTTCATTTATTAATTTTATAAATATTTGCAAACATGAAATATTGGCATAAATTTTTGGGGAAATTTTGACTGTATTAGTAAAACTAAACATATTTTGCGTAATCCCCTAAGACAAATCGTTTATTATATGTTAATGTGATAGGTGTCAT
>NC_091181.1:2326144-2358644 GCF_040958095.1 Procambarus clarkii | reverse complement strand
CCTATGCCCCCTGTTACCTAGCAGTAAAATAAGTACCTGGGTGTTAGTCAGCTGTCACGGGCTGCTTCCTGGGGGTGGAGGCCTGGTTGAGGACCGGGCCACGGGGACACTAAAAAGTCCCGAAATCATCTCAAGATAACCTCAAGAAGATGTGGCGGTGCAGCAATTTAGGTTGAGTCTTTGTCTTGCTTGCGATGTCATTTTCGTATTGCCCTTGTGCCTCTCTTCTCAACCTGACATATTCATTGCTGACACTCTGGTATCTTTCTCTGCTTTCAGTCAAACTATAGAAATGACAGTGTCCTGTTATTTCTATAGTTTCTTTACTTTGCTGCTTAGCTAGCCTTCATCTCTGATTAAACCATGCGTTTCTTATCTTCATTTCATTGTTTTCCTAAATCACTTCTGCATGATGTAGTCCATTATGTCTTGGGTCGTCTTTCCCATGAGCTCTATTTCCCCATGTTATATCTGTTAGGAATTTTCTTATCTCCTCATAGTTTCCCTTTCAGAATGCCAGCCTTTTGTTTGCAGTACTCCTCGAGTTCATTAATCTCTTCTTCAACCAGATACTCAAACGTCAGTACACTGTGGTTGCTCATTCCTACTGAGCCTTGAAATCGATTTCCCATATGTCAAAGTCGTTCAGAGTGAAGACTAGGTCGAGTTTCACTGGTTAATCGTTTCCTCTCATTCTTGTGGGTTCCCTGAAATGCTAGCTTAAAATGTTTCTTGTCGCCACATTCAATAGTTTAGTTCTCCATATATCCTCACCTCCGTGCTATTCCTTGTTCTCCCAGTCTTTCCTTCCGTGATTAAGTCCCCCATGATGTGCACATGGGATCTATTTCTACAGGCAGCAGAGGCTGTCTCCTCAATTATAGTGTTAACTGCCATGTTGTTGTCATACTCTTGCCTGGGTCTTCTGTCACTTGGTGGAGGGTTATATATCACTGCTAATACTACTCTTGGTCCTCCCACTGTCATGGTGCCTGTTATGTAGTGTCTGAATCCCTCGCAACCCGGGATAACCATCTCCTTGAAACTCCATTCCTGCCTCATTAGTATGGCCACTCTACCTCCTCCCCTTCCTTATCTTTCCTTATTACAGTGTAGTCCTGGGGAAACACCGCATTCGTTATGAGTCCTGATAGTTTTGTTTCTGTGAGTCTGATTACATCTGGGTTCACTTCTTGTGCTCTTTCCTTAGTTCACTTGTCTTGCTTGTGATCCCATCTATGTTCGAGTACATCAGCCTGAAACTGACTCTCTTCTGTGCTTCCTCAGTTTCTGTTGGTTCCCCTGAAGCAGGGAAACAGGGTGGGTCCGGGATGGGAGGGCCTAAGAATTGGGACTTGGGGGGGATCTGGAGTGTGCGGGACTGGGAGAATCTGGTATGGTGAGGGTGGTGGAGGAGGGATGGCTTTGGTGGGGGGGGGGGGGGGAAGAGATGGCTTGGTGTGTGAGGAAGAGGGAAAAGCTTACAGGCGTGGGTGAGAGTGGGAAGCTTAAGAGTGGAGGAGGCTTGGAGGAGTGTGGGAGAATGGGAGGCTTGTGGGGGTATGGGAAGAGGGAGGGCTTGGAGAAATTGGGGAGAAGGGAAAGTAGAAGAGGTGGGAGGGCTGGGGGGGGGGAGGTTGTGGAGAGGGGGGGCTGAGGCCGGTTAGGAAGAAGGGAGAGCTTAGTGGAGTGGGGTAGAAGGGAGTGCTTAGGGAGATGGGAGAGAATGGAGGGCTTACGGTGGCGGGGGAGAATAGAGGGCTTCGGGGTGGGGGGAGAAGGGAGGGTATGTGAGAGAAGCGAGGGCTTGGGGGTGTGGGTGAAGGGAAGTCCTGAAGAGGGGGGAGTCCCCTAGGTGGGCAACTAGTGGGGGGAGGGCTGGCACGGGGTTGAGGCATGTAGGACGTCTATTGTATGCAAGGTGGGGGTGGTGCTTTTCTCACTGTGGCTGTTGAACTGCTTGTGGAGGGTTCCCCACTCCCCTCTGGGATTGTAGGACTCGGGGTTGTGGCTCCCTGGTTCCTTTCTTTCTCCCTACGCCCCCTCCTTGCAGCTGCTGCCCCCATTCTATCGTCCCTTGTCATATCCCTCTGCAGGAATACCTGTTTGAATGTCAGTACATTTGCTAGTTTGCTCTTCCTTGCTAACAAGACCTTGTTTGTGCTGTCATTCAATAATACCACCTTTATCAATCGGTCTCTGCTCTTGTTGCGCTGTCCAAGCCTGAAAACGTTTTCAATATTCTGGTCAGCCCTCTCCCTCTCCATCTTTACCCCTTTAAGGATCTCATTACCTTCGTTTTTGTCCTTGTCTCTCCACTCAGCTGGACTGGTCCCTGTTTACTACTTAATGCCTACTATTACTTCTGCTCTTTTTCGCTCTATCAACCGGCTGTACATTTAGCTGCTTCCTGAGAAGAAGCCACTTTCATGGCAACTTCCATTACTGCAAACCTAGCTTCAGGTTTCTTTTTAAAGAAACTCTGCAAATTAGTTTTTTTGTAGAAGTTCACTTTAAAAGAACATTACAATCTCCCTGAGTGATGATTTGTGTCTGGTATTGGAAAGGATTCTCTTGCAGGCTTCTTATTTCCTCTTTTGCTGTTTCCAGCTCATCCTGCTCGTTGGTTACTGTCTCCCTCATTACCCTCAGTCCTTCCCATAATTCATTCCATGTTTGTTCAATTGTTTCCCTCATCCAGGCATCCTGTCCTCCCCTTCGTCTGATTTTGTTCCTTCCATGTTTGTCTCCCTGCGTTTGCCTCCCAGTTACTCTCTGTTTCCTGTTGCTTAGATACTCCTCTATCCACTGGAGCACCTTACATTTCACTCTTGCCTGTTTTTCCAACTTTTTTAACAGCCTTTTATGGGGTACTTTGTCAAATGCTTTCTGATAGTCCAAGAAAATGAAGTCTGCCCACACTTCTCCTTCTTGCTCAATTTTTGGTGCTTGGTCATTGAATTCTATTAATCATGTCAGACACGATTTACCGTCCCTGAACCAATGCTGGTGGTGTGTTACAAAGCTCTTTTTCTCTCCAGATGTTCCATGAGCCTTTTCCTCGTGATCTGCTCCATCACCTTCATGCTATACAAGTTAAAGAAACTGACCTGTAGTTCAGTGCCTCATGCCTGTCACCCTTTTTGTATATTGGAAATACATTAGCTGTGTTCCAGCTTTCCGGTAGGCTTCCTGTTTCCAGTGACCTGTTATACACCATAGAGAGTGACACACTTAGTGCTTCTGCATCCTATTTTAGTATCTATGGTGAGATTCGGTCAGGTCCATCAGCCTTTGTCACATTCAGCTCCAACAGATTCCTTTTAACATCATCACTGGTTAGCTCAAAATCTTCCAAGGCCGCTTTGTTTGCCGCCTCCTCATTTAGTGCAGGGGCTTCTCCTTGTTCTATTGTGAAGACCTCCTAGACTCTTTTGTTGAGTTCTTTGGACACTTCCTTGTCATTCACTGTTTAGTTTAGCTTTACTCGCGATGTCATTTTCATACTGTCTCTTTGCTTCTTTCCTCACTCTGTGGTACTCATTTCTGGCCTTCTGGTACCTCTCGTGGCTCTCTGGTGTCCTGTTATTCCTGTAGTTTCTCCATGTCCTTGCACTCAATTGCTTCGCTACCTTACATTCCTGATTGTACCATTGATAATTCTGTTGCTTTTCATTATTCTTCTTAAGGGCAAGAATAAACCTGTCTGTAGCGTCCAAGCACTTCTTGGTGACCTAGTCCATCATATCCTGCACAGTCGTTTCTCTGAGTTCTGTTTCTCGTGAGATTCCCATTAGGAAGTTCCTCATCTCTGTTTGAACTGTGTGAAAATTACGGATACCTATGTTATACAGTCTGCTATAACTTACTATAATATACAGTCCGCTTATGAAAGAAATTAAATAAACAAACTAAGCCACATAATCTCATAGGGAGGGACACGGGGAGGGGAAGGGACGTGATCTTAAATAGACGAGGGTAGACATAGCCTAATCTACTCTATTATTTTGAGATGTATATTATTATCTCAATAAACTTACTTGAACTTGAAGGATCAGTAACAAGGCCATGACGTCATGACCCACATCACCCACTATGCTAAGACGCACACACAGGAGCTGGTCGCAGATTGATCAATCCCAGAGACAAATTACAGTCTAGACATTAAACCAAATTTCCGGTTTATGAATGAAAAATACTTTACACACGACTCATTACTGATGGTGACTACTTCTCTCAGACAGTGCGTGGTTCACGGCCTCTGCTCCAATGGCTCGTCTCTAAACACTTTCACCACATATTGCAAATACTTATAATTGGCAAGAAAACCTTATCACATAATTTAAGCTAAGTTAGGCCTAACTACTAAACACATTCTAGTATGTAAATTATTTATGAGAAAATTTAAATTTTTAATATGAATTAAGTTAAAATTTATGAATGCATATTTGGGAGGAGCCGTGGCCAAGGACTAGTTGTTAATAATGTGACCTGTTGACTCAGGAACTTGCTCACTGCCAGTGATGAACGGATGGCAACGCACGCAAGGGATATCTATTTCCAAACATTAGGAAAACTATAATATTTCCCAATAATTAATCAGGATCTCAAGGTATTTAATTATGCAAATCAACTATTGTAATAGTAAAGATTGAAGAGCATGATTTGAAAAGTGTTTAAGTGTAAGACAGAAATATTTAGGTATGTAAGTAAGAATATTTTTCAAGACATAACGATACACAAACGATTTTATTAGTGAAATATATAATCAAATGAATAAATTATCAAATAACTCAAGGAAACAAAATATTATTCACATAATTTACCCCTGGAGTGTTCGCTTGGGTCTTGCAGATGTTGGGATGATGTTTCTTCCTGTTCTCCTTGGCGCGTCCAGCAATCACTTCCTTAGTCCAGTACTGAATGATGCCAGCGTCTGTCAGTCTAGACATTAACTGTCTAAAACGGGGACAGAATGGTTCCCCTTTTCTGGAAACAGATTAAATTTAAAGATCTAAAGTCAAATCTGTGGTGGTTTGATTTAATGGACATTGTTACAGAAGGGAGAGGAGGGCGGGGGGTGGGGGGGGTGGAAGAGCCATCTTTTCTCTTCCAGCAGACTCTGCTCAGTAAGCCTGTGTTCGAGTACAACCCTCTGTCCCCGCAATCGTAGTCAATACTTTGTGCATATGCGCACCATTAACACAGGGACCTTAGCAACTCCCCTCACTCATCACTTCAGCACTGAAACCAGGATAATCAAGAAACTAACAACATTATATGGAGGACCTATGGCAATTCCACAACCAAGAGACGGCTTTCTGAACCTTGCAGGAATCAACCTCACTGAGCACCAAGTCACTCTCCTAAATCTGGGCATAAACTGTCACGTTATGTCCAGACCGAGTGAGATGGCCCGGAAAGTAGAGTTGGAAATTCTGTTGGACGACATATTCGACCTCGAGACACAAAAGAAGGTCACTACCAAAGATACCTTACAAGCAGAACTTATTGCAGAAGGAGGAAAGAATCGAGGCAATTACAGAAGCACCATACTGTCCCCCGAGCTCAAAGCGGCAGCTAAAAGCCTTCGTGAGAACAAGGAGATAGTTGTCAGGAGAGGTGACAAGTCGCCAATATATGTCATTCTTAAAAAAGACGAATATCTGGCGAAAATGAACCTCATATTGTCTTCTTATTGAACCTCTTATTGTCATATTGGACATTGTCTTCTGTGTTGGCATCGTTATGTTATGGTCTTGTCCATACTCTCATGGTGGGTAGAGTAAATAGTTCCGTGATTTGGGTGTTCATGGTAGGTTGTTCTATTCTTATGTGAATTGCCTCAAGAATTTGTAATCTTCTTGCATCTTGGGTTTTGTCTATTATGCAGGTATTCTTGTTCAACATTTCTCTTGTTAGAGTGATGTCATGGGCTTGTCTCATGTGATTCCTGGGGGCACCGGATTGAAGATGGCATGTCAAACGCCTCGTCAGCTTGGTCGACGTCATACCTATGTACTTAGATTGAAGGTTACATCCTTCGTGGGGGCAAGTGTACATGTATACAACGCTTGACTGCTGTAGAGGGTTCTCCGTCGGCTTCGGGCTGTTTTTGATAAGGAGTTCGGAAGTCTTCTTGGTTTTGTAGAATATTATCATGAAAACTTGGCTTATTAGCCAAATCGGGCCTTGAATAGTAGGCTGAGAAGTGCGTTCTGGCTACTAGGTACGACATATATATATATATATATATATATATATATATATATATATATATATATATATATATATATATATATATATATATATATATATATATGTCGTACCTAATAGCCAGAACGCACTTCTCAGCCTACTATTCAAGGCCCGATTTGCCTAATAAGCCAAGTTTTCCTGAATTAATATATTATCTCTAATTTTTTTCTTATGAAATGATAAAGCTACCCATTTCATTATGTATGAGGTCAATTTTTTTTTATTGGAGTTAAAATTAACGTAGATATGTGACCAAACCTAACCAACCCTACCTAACCTAACCTAACCTATCTTTATAGGTTAGGTTAGGTTAGGTAGCCGAAAAAGTTAGGTTAGGTTAGGTAGGTTAGGTAGTCGAAAAACAATTAATTCATGAAAACTTGGCTTATTATGCAAATCGGGCCTTGCATAGTAGCCTGAGAAGTGCGTTCTGGCTACTAGGTACGATATATATATATATATATATATATATATATATATATATATATATATATATATATATATATATATATAAATATATATATATATGTTTCATTGAATATGACCGCATATTCTGTATTTATTATTTTCTGGTTTAGGGCTTCTATCCCTCTAACTATTTTCTTAGCATCAGGGCTTAATTGAAATAGGAGTTCTCCAAAACTCATTTTCGTACTTTTAAGGTGAAGAAAAGAAGTGATTTACTATAGAGTGTATTACACTTATTTATATAATTTCCACAACGTTTCGAACCTCCATGGTTCATTCTCAAGTGAACAGATCTTACAATACTAGTTGATTTTATACCCGCACTGGATCAGGTGATAATACAATAAAGGTGAAAACATGGGCGGGTACATAAGGGATAAATGTCAGGTGAAACATAAAGGTAACTGCTGAAGGCTTATTGGCCCATACGAGGCAGCTCCTATCTAAACACAAAGATTAATCCAGTGTACTTGGCCTATTATGTTGGACATTGTCTTCTGTGTTGGCATCGTTATGTTCTGGTTTTGTCCTTACTCTCATGGTGGGTAGAGTAAATAGTTCCGTGATTTGGGTGTTCATGGTAGGTCGCTCTATTCTTATATGAATTGCCTCAAGAATTTGCAATCTTCTTGCATCTTGGGTTTTGTCTATTATGCAGGTATTCTTGTTCAACATTTCTCTTGTAAGAGTGATGTCATGGGCTTGTCTCATGTGATTTCTAGGGGCATATTCATATTCAATGAAACATGTTTGAAAGAAAACCTGCTGCCAGTATACACCAATATATATATATATATATATATATATATATATATATATATATATATATATATATATATATATATATATATATATATATATATATATGTATGTCGTACCTAGTAGCCAGAACGCACTTCTCGGCCAACTATGCAAGGCTCGATTTACCTAATAAGCCAAGTTTTCATGAATTAATATATTTTCTCTAATTTTTTTCTTATGAAATGATAAAGCTACCCATTTCATTATGTATGAGGTCAATTTTTTTTATTGGAGTTAAAATTAACATAGATATATGACCGAACCTAACCAACCCTACCTAACCTAACCTAACTTATCTCTATAGGTTAGGTTACGTTAGGTGGCCGAAAAAGTTAGGTTATGTTAGGTTAGGTAGGTTAGGTAGTCGAAAAACAATTAATTCATGAAAACTTGGCTTATTAGGCAAATCAGGCCTTGCATAGTAGGCTGAGAAGTGCGTTCTGGCTACTATGTACGACATATGTCTATATATATATATATATATATATATATATATGTCGTACCTAGTAGCCAGAACTCACTTCTCAGCCTACTATTCAAGGCCCGATTTGCCTAATAAGCCAAGTTTTCCTGAATTAATATATTTACTATAATTTTTTTCTTATGAAATGATAAAGCAACCCTTTTCTCTATGTATGAGGTCAATTTTTTTTTATTGGAGTTAAAATTAACGTAGATATATGACCGAACCTAACCAACCCTACCTAACCTAACCTAACCTATATTTATAGGTAAGGTTAGGTTAGGTAGCCAAAAAAAGCTAGGTTAGGTTAGGTTAGGTAGGTTAGGTAGACGAAAAAACATTAATTCAGGAAAACTTGGCTTATTAGGCAAATCGGGCCTTGAATAGTAGGCTGAGAAGTGCGTTCTGGCTATTAGGTACGACATATATATATATATATATATATATATATATATATATATATATATATATATATATATATATATATATATATATATATGTCGTACCTAGTAGCCAGAACGCACTTCTCAGCCTAATATGCAAGGCCCGATTTGCCTAATAAGACAAGTTTTCCTGAATTAATATATTTTCTCTAAAATTTTTCTAATGAAATGATAAAGCTACCCATTTCATTATGTATGAGGTAAAAAAATTTTTATTGGAATTAAAATTAACGTAGATATATGACCGAACCTAACCAACCCTACCTAACCTAACCTAACCTATCTTTATAGGTTAGGTTAGGTTCGGTAGCCGAAAAAGTTAGGTTAGGTTAGGTTAGGTAGGTTAGGTAGTCGAAAAACAATTAATTCATGAAAACTTGGCTTATTAGGCAAATCGGGCCTTGCATAGTAGGCTGAGAAGTGCATTCTGGCTACTAGGTACGACATATATATATATATATATATATATATATATATATATATATATATATATATATATATATATATATATATATATATATATATATATATATATATATATATTAGATATATACAAGAATTGTTACATTCTTGTACAGCCACTAGTACGCGAAGCGTTTCGGGCAGTATTTATTATATATATATATATATATATATATATATGTCGTACCTAGTAGCCAGAACGCACTTCTCAGCCTACTATGCAAGGCCTGATTTGCCTAATAAGCCAAGTTTTCCTGAATTAATATACGTTCTCTAATTTTTTTCTTATGAAATGATAAAGCTACCCATTTCATTACGTATGAAGTAATTTTTTTTTATTGGAGTTAAAATTAACGTAGATATACGACGGAACCTAACCAACCCTACCTAACCTAACCTAACCTATTTTTATTGGTTAGGTTAGGTTAGGTAGCCTAAAAAGTTAGGTTAGGTTAGGTTAGGTAGGTTAGGTAGTCGAAAAACAATAAAATTCATGAAAACTTGGCTTATTAGGCAAATCAGGCCTTACATAGTATATATATATATATATATATATATATATATATATGTCGTACCTAGTAGCCAGAACGCACTTCTCAGCCTACTATGCAAGGCTAGATTTGCCTAATAAGCCAAGTTTTCCTGAATTAATATATTTTCTCAAATTTTTTTCTTATGAAATGATAAAGCTACCCATTTCATTATGTATGAGGTCAATTTTTTTTTATTGGAGTTAAAATTAACGTAGATATATGACCGAACCTAACCAACCCTACCTAACCTAACCTAACCTATCTTCATAGGTTAGGTTAGGTTAAGTAGCCGAAAACGTTAGGTTAGGTTTGGTTAGGTAGGTTAGGTAGTCGAAAAACAATTAATTCATGAAAACTTGGCTTATTAGGCAAATCGGGCCTTGCATAGTAGGCTGAGAAGTGCGTTCTGGCTACTAGGTACGACATATATATATATATATATATATATATATATATATATATATATATATATATATATATATATATATATATATATATATATATATATATATATATATATATTGTTGGAGTTTCGCCTCTCTATTATTCTCTACCCTTACTCTGGGGTGAGCAATAGTTACGCTCAAGGTAACTCACCGTAGCCCTGCGGGTCTTCCCTCGATCCTCACGGCGCCACTGCACGCCAGGAGAGTCTCCCAGTCAAACTTAACGGCCTCTTATTAAGAAAGAGTGAGAACACGACTCGATCACATCGACTGTCGTGTGCCCTCCCCAACAATAGGGCTCTACGGTTAATCACAAGGTCGCCAATTGGTGTTTAAGGTGGCCAATAACACCATCAGTGGACTGGTGTATTCAGTGGTAGCCTTGGCAAGGTCACACTCAAAGATCAGGAAACAGGCAGGTACTTGTTGTTATCACTCTATGCTTACAGGTATAGTATAGCCACAAGATCAATGGAGGGGATGATAAAAACACTAAGATAGTTTTGTATTTTACTTAAAATGTATGAAAGATGTCACAAGGCCACACAATAATCTATAAATCAACTGATCCTGACTCGGCCGGTAATTCCCACGGATATTATGCGATCACTAGAGGGCAACACTCTCCCCTCCTCATCAAGTGTCAAAAACAGCTGATTGCAATGGCCTCTACGCGCGAACTTTGCTTGTTTTCTAGATTCACGCGCGCTGTTCCTTTAAATTTTCCAATATTACTAGAAACTCGCACACTCGATATTGGCTAAATAAACCGTATTACTTAGTTACACTGTACTCAGGCTCAAACAGTCTTTTCTACAATCAATGCTATAATGATTCACTGTAATGGCTTCACATTGTATTTATCCAACAATATATTATGAAATATTAACACTGGAGTTTTCAGTACTTTCTCTCGTGGGCGATAACGCAATAATTCACTGTACTCACAAATGCTTATTCACTGAATGGACATAGACATATATATGGTATATAAATCAATCATCAATACATGAAAAATAAATAGTTTCTGGGCACATAGCCTAACCTCCAAATACTGGCATAATCTTATATATAATTTACCACTATATGTTCATATCAAAATCTATAGAAAGATATACACAACACAGTAAATTTATCACTGGTTCCTGGTGCCTGTACACACCAATAATCAACATGAATATTCCAAGTACTCTTGATAGTACTGTCTAGCACACTGGTGCTTTACCATGACATAGGTGAGACTTGCTCACGACATATAAAATCTTCAGGCTAGATAATATAGCCGAATAATATAGCTAACTAAAGGGGAATGGGGAGGGAACTAGAACCACCTACTTCACCCTATCCTCCGATGAGAGTCGAGATGTAGCTCCTGGTCCTCGTGTCGGGAACGCCCCCACACTACACGTCGTCGTGTCCTACCAGAGCCTCTCGTCGTCCCACCGTTTAGCGCGTCGTCTCCGTGCCTCCTCACTGCAGGTCCGTCCTCCTCCTTGACTTCTTGAAGGTTGGAGTCGGTCTCCTGGCCGTCGTCTTCTCCCAGCAACGGCTGTCGCCTACGTCTCAGCTACAGTCGTTCGGTTTCCCCAAATAGTCCTCTCTTCCTCAGCTACCCAGTGGCTCTGTCAGCCACTACGCTGTCACGAACTGGTGAATTGCCACAGACGTCAACATACGTCACTGCACGGCTTCACTGCTACTGGCACAGTACCTGACTGGAGCACTTGTTGCTCAAATAACCGTCAATTCCCTCTTCTGGTTCAACACATGAACTAGGGAAGACTTCTCAGAGTACTGGCGGAATTCAGGTGACGCGTAAATCCACGGTAGTGGGAAACAGCTGTCCGACAGACAGGACCACTCGTCGCACGTCCGACCTCTATGACGTGTCGTGTATGACTGCTGGCGCCAGCCCGGCGCGCTGGCCGGACCCCCTTCCTTCGTGACGTCACTTTTACTATGGGAGGTTTTCATTGGCTCCCGGTGCCACACTGCTGTCGGTGACCAATCCGGTGCCACTGACGTCACACGGTTTTGGCGGGAGATCAGAGAGGTAAGCGCCATCTTGGCTCCCTAAAGGGCCTAAACCACAGGCCAAAATATTACTATTTCACAAATTTCTCGGCTCTCCGAGAACACTTCACTCTCTCCCATATATCAAATTGTAGCCTGCAACGTAGAGAACGCTTGGGAAAAGTAGACATGACTCTTACTGCAGGCGTGGGAGAATTATAAGGGGGGGAACTCCGTCACATACCCCTCCCCTTAAAATAAGAGTCATGTCTGGTTAGTGTATGCGGGATAGGGCGTCCGCTACTACGTTTTCCTTCCCCTTGATGTGTTTGATCTCCAGCCGGTATTCTTGCAGTAACAACGCCCACCTAGTTAGACGTTGGTTGGAATTCTTCATCTTGTATAAAAATGTGAGAGGGTTGTGATCGGTGAATACTAGGACAGGTCTCGCCCCTCCTCCCACGTATACATCAAAGTGCTTCAGGGCCATAACTAGCGCCAATGCCTCCTTCTCAACGGTGCTGTAGGCCCGCTGGTATTTTACGAACTTCTTCGAGTAGAAGGCTACTGGCCTATGCACTTCACTCCGTTCTTGAGCCAACATGGCCCCTATTCCAACGTCGCTGGCGTCCACGTACAGGATAAAACCGGCTGAAAAATCTGGAGATATCAATACTGGGGCCTCCGTCAACAATTTCTTGGTCTTTTCAAAAGACTCTTGGCAGGCCTCTCCCCATCTCCATCTTACATTCTTGGAGAGTAGCTCGGTTAGGGGATGCGCTACCGTGGAGAAATTCCGGCAGAACCCACGATAGTACCCTATCATTCCGAGGTACCTGAGCAACTCCTTGCGCGTCTTGGGCACGGGGTATTCCTTTATGGCTGCTACTTTGTTATCAACTGGAGTGACTTCACCTTGGCCGATGACAAAACCGAGGTACTCTAAGTGAGCTTTCCCAAACTCACTCTTGGCCAAATTTACAGTCAGGTTAGCCTCCTCTAACCTTCTGAATAATTCCCCAAGTCTCTCCAGATGCGTCCCCCAATCGTCGGCGTACACGACGATGTCATCGATGTAAACCGTGCATCCTACTGCACCCCTTAACAGCTCGTTCATCATTCGCTGGAAGCAGCTGCCGCTGTTTTTCATGCCGAAGGGCAACACCTTGTACTGGTACAGCCCATCAGGAGTCGCGAAAGCTGATATCTTCCTGGCCTCAGGAGTCAGGGAGATCTGGTAGTACCCCTTGAGAAGATCGACCTTGGATACATACCGTGCACTGCCCACCTGGTCAATGCAGTCACTCACTCTTGGCATGGGGTGAGAATCCGCCACAGTGACGGAGTTCACCCTCCTGTAATCTGTACAAAAGCGGTATGTTCCGTCGCTTTTCCTCACCAACAGGCACGGGGAACTCCACTCACTTTTGCTGGGCTCCGCAAGGTCGTTCTCAAGGAGGTACTCCACCTCCTTTCTCATCAGCTCTCGCTTCTCTGGGCTCACCCTGTACGCGCTCTGTTTGACGGGCCTGGCGTCCCTCACCTCCACCTCGTGCGTCACACTCCGGTGTCGTCGGGGCACGTCGGTGAAGAGGGAGGCATTCTTTCTCAGTAGGTCCGTCAGGTCCGCTCTCTGTTGCCCTTCCAGATGTGACAGCTTGTCCTTGATGTTTGCCAGACTCTCAGTGTTGGTGAGACGGGTGCCATCCGCCCTGGACCACTTTCCTTCCTCCTCCGGGAGTTCTTGGTCCACCTGTACGCACAGAACTGTCTTTTGCTGGGGTTCCCGGGTCATCGTTCCTTCCTGCCTGGCGGTTCCTCCTTCCACCGTGAAGAAGGGTTTCAGGCGGTCCACGTGACACACCTGTTTCTTTCGGGCTCTGTTCGACTTCCCAATTTCGTACGACACCGGACCCAACCGTCGCAGCACTTGGTATGGTCCCTCGAACCGTGACTCGGTCACCCTACCTTTACCTGGACACAAGACCATTACTTGGGACCCGACCTGGAAATCCCTCTGTGTAGCTCTCTTGTCGTACCATTCCGACATCTTACGCTGCGCCTCCTTCAGGTGCTTCCCAGCCAGTTCCTTAGCCAGAGTGAGACGTTCTTTAAACTTCTGGACATATTCGTTCACCGTTCCCACGGTTGCTGCCGGTGTCCATTGTTCCCTCAGCATGGACAGGGGACTTCTCACCTCGTGTCCATACACTAGCTGGAATGGTGAGAATCCTAGTGACTCTACCACCGCGTTGCGTATGGCAAATAACGCGGGGTATATGGCCTCATCCCACTCAGCCCCCTGTTCTGCGCAGAACACTCTCAGCACAGTTTTCAATGTGGAGTGGAATCTTTCGATCGCCCCCTGCGACTGCGGTCGGTAGGGCGACGATCGAATCTGAGTCACTCCCCATCCTGCCATCGTCTGTCGGAACCACTTCGACTGAAAAATGCTTGCGCAGTCTGTTTGGATCTCTTTGGGCATCCCCACCCACGAGAAAAAACGCTGCAGTTGGCTGGCTACTCCTTGCGATGTTAAACGTCGCATCGGGACGGCTTCCGGAAACCTGGTGGAGGTACACATTATTGTCATTAGGTAGGTGTTCCCTTTCCTCGTCCTTGGCAAAGGACCCACTCCATCAACTAGCAGACGCTCGAAAGCAGGCCCAAACGCCGGAACAGGGATCAATGGGGCCTTCGGTATCGCGGACTGGCTCTTCCCTGCCCTCTGGCAAGGTAAGCACGTCTTACAATAGCGTCTCACCTCGGCGTCCATACCTGGCCAGTAAAAGTAATCCCTGATCCGTCGCAGCGTCTTAGTCACTCCCAGGTGGCCTGCAGAGTCCACGGAGTGCGCTAGGTCCAACACGGCCGCTCTGCACTGGGCCGGCAACACTACCTGGCGCCTCGTGCTTAGAGACTCTTCCCCGGCCTCCACCCTCACAGGTCTCCACTGCCTCATCAGCATTCCGTCCTGAAGGTAAAAATGGGTAGCCTTCTCAGGGCCAACACGTCCTCCTTGGGCCTCACTAATCAAATCGGGGAACTCCTCCTGCTGCAACTGTTCAAGACGAGTGCGATCTACCCCTAGAGAACTGGTAAGGGTCACCTGCAACTCACCATTTGGGCTATCTTCGCCCTCCGCTCGTTCTCCGGGTTCCACGAAGAGGCGATCTATTCTCAGGCTGTCAGTTGTCTCCTCAGCCCCATCAGATCCACAACCTCCTTGTTCTTCGCGTCGTCTTGGCATCACAGCACAAACTGGGAACGCCACCGGTGCGATTCCCTTCTCGTCCCCACAGACGTTCAACTCTCCGCCTGTCTTCCTGTATTGTTCTATGTACTCTTCGCCTTTCACGAGATGTGGGAGGACGTATCCTCCACATGCGTCATTCCCCAAGATGACCTGCGCCTCCATCTTGGGCATTGATGTACAGACTCCCACCACTAGGGTCTGGCAGCCATAGTCGGAATCTAAAGTTACCTGGTGTAGGGGCATCCTCACTGGGCCTCCCACAGTGGCCACACTAGCCACCCCCACACTGGTACTTTCGTAACCCTCGGGGAACAGGGTTTCACTTACCAGGGTAAAGTCACCCCCGGTGTCTCTTAAGATCTTCACAGGGATGGGGTCTGCGTCCCCCATCCTTACGGTTCCTTGACACACGAATGGGTGAACTTGCTTCTCCCCATTTAGCACGGGTTCATCCCGCACTCCCTCGGCCCTCTGGTCCTCGAACATCACTAAAGCAACGTGTCCCCGCTGCTTAGGGCGTCTGCATTCCCGCGCGACGTGTCCGGGTATTCCGCAGTTGTAGCAGCGGCCCCTTGGCGGAGACCATCCGCCACCGCTCGCCTTAGCACTGCCTCCAGAGGCCGTCGCACCCTGTGTCTTTCCCGAACCGCTTGTTGACTCCTTGGTCGCAACAACAGCTCCCGAGCTCTCCGCATGGTTCTTCTTGATCGGTTCTACCGCACCTTTTGTTCCTCGGGTGTTCCAACTTGAGAAATGGGACTTGGGAGAACTCGTTCCTGCCCTCCATCCATCCGTCCTTCTATAACTCCGATCGTTTCCGACGTATGCGGGTGGTCGGTTCTGTCCCTCTCGGCGTGGGCGTAGGGCTTCCTCTAGCATGTCGGCCCGGTCGGCTGCGGCCCTCAGGTCCTTTATGTCCGCCTCCTTTACCCTCATCCTGATCTCAGGAGAGAGCACGGACATAAACTTTTCCATGGCCATTAGTTCCTTGACCTCTTCGACCGACCTTGCTTCTTCAGAGTCCAGCCACTTAAGGAGCTTTCTTTCAATGTCCCTCGCCGTCTCCGCATACGATTTTCCTGGCAACCGGGTACATTCTCTAAACCTCTTTCTGTAACACTCTGGCGTGAGCTTAAAGGAACGGAGCACAGCTCGTTTTACCGCATCGTAGTTAGTGCATTCTTGGAAGTCGAGCATGGTGAAGGCTTGGCGAGCTTCCCCTGTGAGCCTTCCTTGGACCAACTCCGCCCACTCTGCCCTCGGCCACCTCTTCATAGCAGCAACTCTCTCAAAGTGATCGAAGAAACTTTCGGCTTCACTAGGCACAAAGACCGGCAGGTCTCGTTCCCTCACTCGTCGGTCTTCCTGTGGCGGGGCAGGGGCACCTAGTCCCAGTTCAGCTCGCTTCAGCTCCACCTCCTGGTTGGCTTCTATTTCCATTTGTCTCAGCCTAACTTCTTGCTCTCGTTCTTCCCGGCGTAGCTGTGCTTCTCGTTCTTGCTCTTCCCGGCGCAGCTGTGCTTCTCGTTCCTCACGCTTCGTCTGTGCTTCTCGCTCCTGTTCTTCCCGGCGCAGCTGTGCTTCTCGCTCCTGTTCTTCCCGGCGCAGCTGTGCTTCTCGCTCCTCACGCTTCATCTGTGCTTCTCGCTCCTGTTCTTCTTTGCGCAGCTGTGCTTCTTCTCTCCTCAGCTGCGCTTCTGCTTCCCGCTCTTCCTTGCGCTGTTGTGCCTCTTCTCTCCTCAGCTGCGCTTCTCGCTCTTCTCTCCTCAGCTGCGCTTCTGCTTCTCGCTCTTCCTTGCGCTGCTGTGCTTCCAGCTGCAGCTTCATTATTTCCAGCTTAATGCTGTGCCTGCTGCCGCTGGATCCCCTGCTGCTTCCACCAATACTCAGGTGTTCACCCTCACTGGCAGGTGTTTGGGGCCGTTCCTCCCCCAAAGCTTCGTCGCGAGCCTTTAGCTGAGCCATTATCTCTAGTCTTCTTTCACCAACGCGGGCAGATTTCAGCTTTATTCCAAAATGATCCGCTATAGCCTGTAACTGTGCCTTGGTGCACTCTTCCAGCACCTGTTCGTCTCTAGAGTCAATAAACCTCGCTACTTTATCATCCTCCATCTTGTGCTACGAGTGATAACCTTCACCTGATCTCTAACACCACTGCCAAGTACCACTGCAACCTTTACTCCGATCTATATCCTGGCAAGGTCGCCAATGTTGGAGTTTCGCCTCTCTATTATTCTCTACCCTTACTCTGGGGTGAGCAATAGTTACGCTCAAGGTAACTCACCGTAGCCCTGCGGGTCTTCCCTCGATCCTCACGGCGCCACTGCACGCCAGGAGAGTCTCCCAGTCAAACTTAACGGCCTCTTATTAAGAAAGAGTGAGAACACGACTCGATCACATCGACTGTCGTGTGCCCTCCCCAACAATAGGGCTCTACGGTTAATCACAAGGTCGCCAATTGGTGTTTAAGGTGGCCAATAACACCATCAGTGGACTGGTGTATTCAGTGGTAGCCTTGGCAAGGTCACACTCAAAGATCAGGAAACAGGCAGGTACTTGTTGTTATCACTCTATGCTTACAGGTATAGTATAGCCACAAGATCAATGGAGGGGATGATAAAAACACTAAGATAGTTTTGTATTTTACTTAAAATGTATGAAAGATGTCACAAGGCCACACAATAATCTATAAATCAACTGATCCTGACTCGGCCGGTAATTCCCACGGATATTATGCGATCACTAGAGGGCAACACTCTCCCTTCCTCATCAAGTGTCAAAAACAGCTGATTGCAATGGCCTCTACGCACGAACTTTGCTTGTTTTCTAGATTCACGCGCGCTGTTCCTTTAAATTTTCCAATATTACTAGAAACTCGCACACTCGATATTGGCTAAATAAACCGTATTACTTAGTTACACTGTACTCAGGCTCAAACAGTCTTTTCTACAATCAATGCTATAATGATTCACTGTAATGGCTTCACATTGTATTTATCCAACAATATATTATGAAATATTAACACTGGAGTTTTCAGTACTTTCTCTCGTGGGCGATAACGCAATAATTCACTGTACTCACAAATGCTTATTCACTGAATGGACATAGACATATATATGGTATATAAATCAATCATCAATACATGAAAAATAAATAGTTTCTGGGCACATAGCCTAACCTCCAAATACTGGCATAATCTTATATATAATTTACCACTATATGTTCATATCAAAATCTATAGAAAGATATACACAACACAGTAAATTTATCACTGGTTCCTGGTGCCTGTACACACCAATAATCAACATGAATATTCCAAGTACTCTTGATAGTACTGTCTAGCACACTGGTGCTTTACCATGACATAGGTGAGACTTGCTCACGACATATAAAATCTTCAGGCTAGATAATATAGCCGAATAATATAGCTAACTAAAGGGGAATGGGGAGGGAACTAGAACCACCTACTTCACCCTATCCTCCGATGAGAGTCGAGATGTAGCTCCTGGTCCTCGTGTCGGGAACGCCCCCACACTACACGTCGTCGTGTCCTACCAGAGCCTCTCGTCGTCCCACCGTTTAGCGCGTCGTCTCCGTGCCTCCTCACTGCAGGTCCGTCCTCCTCCTTGACTTCTTGAAGGTTGGAGTCGGTCTCCTGGCCGTCGTCTTCTCCCAGCAACGGCTGTCGCCTACGTCTCAGCTACAGTCGTTCGGTTTCCCCAAATAGTCCTCTCTTCCTCAGCTACCCAGTGGCTCTGTCAGCCACTACGCTGTCACGAACTGGTGAATTGCCACAGACGTCAACATACGTCACTGCACGGCTTCACTGCTACTGGCACAGTACCTGACTGGAGCACTTGTTGCTCAAATAACCGTCAATTCCCTCTTCTGGTTCAACACATGAACTAGGGAAGACTTCTCAGAGTACTGGCGGAATTCAGGTGACGCGTAAATCCACGGTAGTGGGAAACAGCTGTCCGACAGACAGGACCACTCGTCGCACGTCCGACCTCTATGACGTGTCGTGTATGACTGCTGGCGCCAGCCCGGCGCGCTGGCCGGACCCCCTTCCTTCGTGACGTCACTTTTACTATGGGAGGTTTTCATTGGCTCCCGGTGCCACACTGCTGTCGGTGACCAATCCGGTGCCACTGACGTCACACGGTTTTGGCGGGAGATCAGAGAGGTAAGCGCCATCTTGGCTCCCTAAAGGGCCTAAACCACAGGCCAAAATATTACTATTTCACAAATTTCTCGGCTCTCCGAGAACACTTCACTCTCTCCCATATATCAAATTGTAGCCTGCAACGTAGAGAACGCTTGGGAAAAGTAGACATGACTCTTACTGCAGGCGTGGGAGAATTATAAGGGGGGGAACTCCGTCACAATATATATATATATATATATATATATATATATATATATATATATATATATATATATATATATTGTTACGATAATCTCCTTCAAGAGAGATTTGACCTGCTCTTTCCTATCGTCATGTTACTTCAGTACATCTACAACATCTAGATACTACAAGCAAGTGTAGTACATATTTGGTCGAATACGTTTTGCCAGGCACATAACGTATCACACTCGCTCTCCACCTCCCCCTTCCCTCGTCGCCGATCACCAAACTAGCATTTCCAGCCTGCCCGCTTCTGATTGGTGAATCGACGTCTGCACCACTGCACTTCTGCACCTCAGCGCCATATACCTAGCCGATGTCTGGGCCTGCACCAGCCATTGGAGTTAGAATATTCTGTGCTCTCAAGCTGAAACAACCATCTGATATACGCTCTGTCTATTAGTGGATGTTCTCAGCCAGCGCTTTATTTTCAGCACCTGTTAAATTCATTTTGTCTATCCATTTTAGTGTAACGTCACCACTATATTTATAAATGTTATTTTTTGAATCTTGTGAGTTTGCACTGTACATAGCCAAGGAATTGTCTTATTTATAATTTGTTTTAAATTTAATTTAAGTTTCATTGTTCATACTGTTTTTTTTTTTTTTTTTGCCTTACTTTGCCACAGGACACAACAGCTACGCAGTCATCTGTTTTTTTTTTAAATGTGATAGGCATTGACACCAGCCACTGGGAGGACTGCCGAACACCTTCACTTCTTTTTTCCATCACATTTAATGGGGGACTGTCTGGGAGCCTCACTCAGGTACTAGTACTAGAACATCAATTTGTAGTAAGTGTACTTGGCTTTTATACAGTTGCTTTTCAATATTTTCATTACTTTTAATATTTATATTGTGCTGTGTATTTTGTGCTTTCCGAGGGTAGCATATTGTGAGTGTTGGATAACTGTGGATTACGTGGTGACTGGAGGCCTGAGTCACTCTCTTAATTGGTCATTCCTCCCTCAGTGTTATTACTCGTGTTTTCCACCATTTTTGTCCGTAGGATATTTCTCAAATTACGGCAGATCATCATTTTGGTACCCTGGTACTTTGGTTTGTCTTCGGGTCAAACCACCCTATCTTCTGCAATCCGACCACAGGAGGATATAGAGGGGCCATAGTTCCTCTAGCACGGACTACGCTGTTCAGTTGGGACCTCAACAGCAGTTCTCGTCACCAGTTGACACTCGCACCCCTATACGTCGGTCAGAGATGATGATATTTACTCAGGTAGGGAATTAGCTTTCTTTTTTCAGAGCACAAGGAATGCTAATTCTGTAAGTATCATATTAAAGTAGGAAAACCCTTGCTTCTGTCCTATAGAGACTCGGCAAGGTATCCCTACATTCTTGGACTTCCCTTTTCTCTTTTGAAACAATTAAAAGTTTCATTTGTTTTTGAAACTATCGGTTACATTTATTTAGTAGGATTTTCTTGCCTTTATTCTCTTATATTGAGTACCGGGTACAAGATTTCCTGCGATTTTGATTGACTAATCATTTACCATACTAATATTAACGTTAATTGTTAACGATTAAATTTCCACAGGATAGTTACCAGTTGCCACGTCATCCTTGTTACTGACACTTACAATATCACAAGTATATTCGTTGTACACTTATTTGCTATTTCAAAATGTTTCGTCTCTCAGCATTTCGTAACAATCCAGCAAGTGAAGTAGGGAACTTAAGTTGTGCCAAGAGGACCAAATTACAAACTCTTGTTCACGAGTATCAACTAGGTTCTCCCCCTGGAGCCAACAAAAATGACTTGCACAATCTTATCTTGGATTACCTCTTAGACGAAGGAATCATACACTCTGATGTTCACGAAAACAATTCTATTGCAGATAAACATGCTCTGGCGGCTATGAAGCTAACGCTGGAACTAGCGAACATAGAGCGGGAACAACAAAAAGAAGCTCTCCAGATAAGGGAACGTGAGGCTGCCCTACACCGTGAGCAGGAGAGAGAACAGCTTGAAGCAAAAAAACTTCACCTGGAGATGCAACGTGAGCACGATAAGAAGCAAGCTGAGAGTGTTCTAGCATATCGTCGACAAGAACTCACCTTGGAAACTACACACCACACTCAGCGCCAACAAGCTACAGCTAGTCTTCCCGTAAGTTTCAATGTCTCCCATGCAAGTAAGTTAATGCCACCATTCATTGAGACAGAGATGGATGTGTTTTTCACCACTTTTGAGACCCTAGCTAAAAAACTTAGCTGGCCTGAAGATCATTGGTCTACCCTTCTCAGAGTGCATCTCACAGGTAGAGCTGCGATTACTCTCAGTACCTTAGCGTCTGAGAATGACTACCAGACCCTGAAGCAAGCAGTTTTAGACGCCTACCTTCTCTCCACCGAAAGCTACAGGCGAAAATTCCGTGATTATCTAAAGGCAAGTACCAACACCTTTTTAGAATTTGCCAATACAAAGAAAAGATATTTCATGAAATGGCTGGAAGCAGCACATGTCTCTACATTTTCAGAACTCATCAACCTCATGCTAGTTGAGGAAGTCTTTAGACGTGCTCCCCCTTCCATCCGTTTATATTTAGCAGACAAAGAAGAAACCGACTACATCACATGTGCGAAGTCGGCTGACACCTACAGCCTCATACACCGGCTAACACCAGACCCACCTTCCAGTAAGAAGTCTTGGTATAGTTATGACAAAGTGAGTACCGATCAAGCGAGCTCCCAATTGTATTGCAAACATTGCAAGCTCTATGGACATACCATAGATAAATGTGGAAAAGCTCAATACAAAGGCTATAGTGAAACTCCTAAACCCAAACCGACTCCTCCAAAGTCCGGTAAGCCTGTGATGAATGTTGGTGTTCCTATTAATGATCTTTCTCTCTTCAGCAAACACCTGTATCCTGGAACTGTCTCTGCCAACATCACAGATTCGGAGGGACGTTTCAAATTGAAGATCTTGAGGGACACAGCGGCTCTTCAGTCAAAAATATTGAAATCGGCTGTGCCTAACATCACCTACACCGGGAAAACCGTCCTTATCACTGACCTCACTGCTACTACTCCGTATCCACTCGCCAGAGTCCACCTGGATTGTCATTTCATGACCGATGAAGTCCAAGTCACCATCAGGGAAAAGCCTTTTCCCATGTCTGGAGTGCAACTTCTCCTGGGCAATGACTTGGCCGAAGATCTGCAACCTTCCAACCTGATCATCATGGACAAACCCCAGGTATGTGACTCTGTAGTGGACAACCCCATCCTAAAGTATGTTCCAGCAGAGGTTCAAGAAAGTGATGAAGTTTCTCCTCCGGTTTTGGTGACCACCCGTGCACAAGCTGCACGCCCGCAACCAGCTGACTCTACTGGAACCGCTGTCCCTCAAGACCCTCAGAACCTACCACAGAATCTTACTGTGTTGGAGTTCCGTAAGTTACAGAGGGAGGATCCTTCATTAACACCATTATTCTTCCAGGCTGAGACTCAACCTGACAGTATCCCTGGGTTCTTCCTAGATAATCAGTTGCTCTACCGTAGGTACAGACCCAGTAAGCTGACGGAGGATGCCGATTGGGCAAATGTCGAACAACTAGTGGTTCCCACCAGCCTACGGCCCGATAGTCTACACCTGGCCCACGGAGCACTTTCTCACTATGGTTTTAACAAAACCTACCACGGAATCAGACAAGTCTACTGGCCAGGTATGGTTAAAGACGTCAAAAGTTACGTGCAACAGTGTCATACATGTCAGATGGCAGGGAAACCTAACATCCCGATTCCCAAAGCTCCGTTAATTCCCATCCTGGTGCCTGCAGAACCTTTCCACAGACTCATCATAGACTGTGTTGGTCCTTTACCCGGGACCAGTTCTGGCAACGCTTAGATACTAACCATCCTGTGTCCAACCACTAGATTCCCCATAACAGTTCCTGTAAAGAATATTACGTCTGCTACGGTGGTAAAACAACTATTGAAGATTTTTACCCAATACGGATTTCCAAGGGAGGTTCAAAGTGACTGTGGCACCAACTTCACCAGTGATCTCTTCAAGAAGACACTGGAAGAGTTCGACATCACTCAGGTATTGTCCAGCCCCTATCATCCTGCTTCACAAGGTTCTCTTGAACGTAGTCACCAAATGATTAAATCACTCCTAAAGAAATTTTGCAATGAAACCATGAAAGACTGGGATAAACAACTTGACATCATCATGTGTATTTTCAGAAGTCTCCCAAATGAGTCTCTAGGAGTATCTTCTTATGAGATGCTCTACGGACGTAAGTGCCGTACTCCTCTCAAAGCTTTTTAAGACTCTCTACGTAATGCCACCTTCAGTGACCTTCAGAATGTGCCCCAGTTTCTTCAAAACTTAAAGCACATTCTAGAGAGAGTATGTAAATTTGCTAATGACAATCTATTGAAAGCTCAAGAGAGGATGAAGACTCATTTTGACCAACGCAGCAAAATCAGGAAATTTAAACCAGGAGACTTCGTGTTGGCATATTTTCCTATCCCAGGTTCTTCATTGCAAAATAAGTTTTCAGGACCCTACCGCATCAAGGAGTGCAGGAACAACCACAACTACGTTCTTGAGACTCCAGATAGGCGGCGGAGGACCCAGTTGTGCCATGTCAATCTACTCAAGGAGTATAAAGGTATTCCCCCCACTGTGTTAATATCACTCTCCACTTTCAAAGATCCATACCTCCACAGTGAGACCTTCCCGGCTTCTCCTCCGTCAGTGCCTGAGTCAGTGCCTTCGAACTCGGAGATCCTTAATGATCTTCCTACCTATTTACAGGACAGTAATAGTGCTCCTCTCATCAAAGTTCTTCATGAACATCAGAAGTTGTTCAACGATGATCCCTAGGAGTGTAAGGTGGTTCAGCTCGACATTCAGCTGCTTCCTGCTACCCGGCCGATTCGTCAACCCTTCTACTGTATCAGCCCGTACAAAATGGAAGTTATGCGTGCTGAACTACAATACCTTCTGGATCAGGGGCTGGCCACGCCTTGGGCCTCACCCTGCATCTTGGTGCCGAAACCACACGGTAAAGTACGCCTTTGTACCGATTATAGGAAATTGAATCTTGTGACTATCAAGGATGCTTATCCTTTACCATGCATAGATGATATCCTTGACTCCATAGGTAATGCCAAATATTTATCCCAACTTGATTTGTTAAAAGGCTATTACCAAATAAGCTTGACAGAGAGAGCTAAGGAAATATCTGCCTTCACCACTCCTTTTGGCCTATACAGATATGAACGCCTTCCTTTTGGACTGTGTAACGCCCGGCCACCTTCCAGCGAGCTGTCAACCGCGTCATCTACGGCCTAGATCACACCTACGCCCACTTGGACGACATCGTTGTGGCAACCAACACCTGGAGCGAACTTCTGCTCCAGCTGCAACGACTGTTCTCCAAGCTCCTGACAGCCGGCCTTACCATCAACTAGGGCAAGTCCACATTTGCCAAAGGTAAAGTGCGTTATCTGGGTCATGTGATAGGGAGTGGCAGCATAGCTCCTTTAACAATTCACACTGAAGCCATTCAGCATTACCCACAACTTACTATCAGGAAGCAGCTCCTGCGCTTCCTTGGTCTTGCCTCCTACTACCGTAGGTTTGTGAAGAGTTTTAGTACTGTAGCGACACCATTGATTAATCTGACCAGCCCCAAGCAACGATATCATTGGACCATTCAACAGACCGTTGCCTTTGAGCAACTTAAATCTCTGCTATGTTCTGATCCCATTCTCGCCTCTCCAGATATCACGAAGCCCTTCATCATCAATGTCGACGCCAGTGGTACCGGCATCGGGGGCGTCCTGATGCAACAACGAGGCGAGGAGGTTCTTCCTGTTAGCTACTACAGCTAAAAGTTGAAGCCTCACCAGAAGAACTACAGCACTATCGAAAAGGAACTCCTCTCCATCGTCCTGAATCTGCAACATTTCGAACCTTACCTACAGGGGAATCGGTCTATTACCATCTACTCAGACCACAATCCCCTGCGGTTCCTACAACAGGCCCAATTCAGTAATCAACGTCTTCTACGCTGGGCACTGTATTTGCAAAATTTTAAACTGGAGATCTTCTACATCAAAGGTTCGGACAACATCATCAGATGTCTTAGGGGATGTCCCTAGAGACCCTGCTTTCTGAATAGGAAGAACAACCGCCTCAAGCCAGCCCTCAGAGACTGACGACGATCCCCAGATATGGTTTTACAGATTCAATAAACACTGAAACGCGCATGGAAGGAGATGGCGAAACATCTCATAATGACTGTCATCAAAGCCCACTGCTGTAGAACCGCAGAGGATCATGGTACACTGGAGTTCAGAGAGAGAGAGAAGGGATCGTTATATAAAAGCTTGAGATGAGTGTGAAAATCTAAGGGACAGGTTTTAAGAAGGGGCTTACGAATAAGGAAAGATGGAGAAAGGTGAGAACCAAAGCTAACAGACGAAAAGTGGGAACCCAGTTCGGTCACGACCGAGACTAGATCCGTTATAATAGAATCACAGAGGTGAAGCACTAGTGAGACATCTAGAACAAACTTACCCGCTATCTTACGTATTTTTTCCAGATCTGGGGCAGAAGAGTGTCAGTCGTAATGGTGGAGACATAAGTTTTCGAACTCTCTCGCGTAGCCGTATGGATGGCCCTACGGGCCACCGCACTAGCCTGCATCGAGAAGTAGAGTGATGGACAGAGTGGAGGGCAGGGTCTAACTTTGAGTCATGAAAAAGGTGGAGGGCTCGAGGGAGAGGTAGACCGGAGAAGTCTGAAACAGTTGCAAGTAGGGTGAATAGATTCCAGTCAACCTCGGTAAACTGCCATCTGGGAAAGGCGAGGGGAGGATGAAAATAGAAAGAGGTAACAAGAATGGAGAAATGGTCACTGTTATGGAGGTCATCCAGAACCCGTCATGTGAAATCTAAATAAAAAGAAGACAGCAGAGAGATCGCTTTATTTATTTCTAGTCCCATGAATAATTTTTTCCACTTCGACTTCAGATGCCTCTATGTATTCTATCTATAGTGTGTTTTGTAATTGGTATTTGGTCCGGCTCTCTGAAATCCTCCTTTTGTACAAACACACTTTGGAACTGTTTATTTAGCATTTCACACTCTTTTCTGTTCACAGTAGACTTGTTCTATGTTCTCAATTTCTGAATTTTATCCTTTATAGACATATTGCTTTTAATGAATTTTCGAATAGGCCTTGATTTGTTTTACATTTGTCCACGATACCTCTCTCAAAGTCCCTTTCTCTCTCTCCTCAGTGCTGTGTAATTGTTTCTTGCTTGCTTGTAGTGCTGGTACGTTTGTGGGTTAGGCCTCTTCCTATATTGAATCCATTTTCTTGTCTTCTCCTCTCTGACCCTCTCACAATTTCTGTTGAACCAATCCTGTTTTATGGTCCTGCATCTTCTTTTATGGTATGAATGTTTGTGTGCCTTCATCGTATATTTTGCAAAGTATGGCATTCATCTCATTTACTTCCTTGCCTAGCAACAAGTCTGTCCAGTTAAACTTATTAAAGAATTGTCCAAGTTCCCCCAGTGTCCGCTCTGAAATAGAGTTTATCAACTGTTTCAATGTCTCCCATTCTCCTCAAGATTATATCGCAAAGCACATTTAATTTCCAATTGGACATGATCAATCTTTCCCAAAGGAGGAAGGTACTAAATGTCAAATAACTCTTCTTCTTTCCTGGTGAATATTAGATCTAGTAGTGACGGAATATCCCCTTCCCTCATGTGTTGGTTGCTGGTGGGCTTTAGGCATTTACGATTATCAGTTTATCATCCCTATTCCACACCTGCAATGATATTGTAACAGTCTAGATGTTTTAAGATAGGATTTAGGCTTGTATGATGTGCATCATATGTTATACAGGAAACACAGTCTAGTAGGAGGCAGAGGGAACTTCTACCTGGGAAGCAGTAGAAAGGTCCTTTGACCCTAGGGTCAAAGGATTAGTGGTGGAGGATTTTAGACAATAAGGTCACAGCCTTCCCTGGTGTTTAATTCATTAATTTAGAGAAATTCATGTATTAACAGTAATTGCAGTTAATACCTTCCTTTGTTAAGTACATATGTTAATATAATCTCAATTTTTAATAAAGAGTCAACTCTCCTTGTTTGGCTAAGGGAAGATGAGTCATTCAGAATAAGAACTAGTTTAGGCACGTTAGGATACAGGACACACCCAGGCAAGAACGGTCATGCGGTTGTAAGAAGTGTTACTGACCACTTTGTTGTTAATTCATTAAATTGGAGAAATCCCTGTTACGACTCAATATTGTATTTAATAATCAACCTTGCTTAAAGACCTATGTAATTTAACGTCATCTGAGAATAAAGATCCAGTTAATCTTAGTTGCCTAGTGAATATGAGTCTAGCTTTGTTAATTATCTTTGAAAATTAGTTTGGCAACTAGCCAAGGTGAGCCTCACAGATGTGAGGGCAGTTATAGTTCAGTGTGGTGCAACTAGCCAAGGTCAGCCTCACAGATGTGAGGGCAGTTTTAGTTCAGTGTGGTATGAGCAGTAGGAAGAACAAGGAAGACATTCTCTCCGGGGGCAAGGCTGAACTTCTGGCCTGATCTTGGGTTTAAAGTAGCGTCTGTGAATAAGTGCAGTTTATAGTAACCACATTAAAAATAACCATTGCCTCTAGTTAGGAATAGATTTCAATTAGGGAGTGTTCTGTTCCATAAAACTTTGTTCAATAATCTTGTGATTGATTGATTAATGGTGTTTAGTGAGTTTTCCCCGATTTGAACTTTTAGTATTTTCTGATCATTAAGATCCTGTGTTTTTGTAAACATCTTTATCGATCCAATATAATCTCCCTTGGTAAATTATTTTAACATTTAATTTATTAAATTTAAAACATTTACAAGTAACACATTCAAAGTAACACTGTTCACCACCCCCCTCCTTCAATTAGGTATGGAAGCTCTTTCTGGAACTTTTTCCTAATTGGCTGTTTCCTGCTTCACAGTCAGGGGTAATTAATCAGTGGGTTTGAAGTCAGGTGGTGGCAGCAGTAAAGTCTCTAGTGAGTTTTCTTGTACCTGAGCCGTACACCTTGGTGGTCAAACTCGGAGGTTAAACAAGGTGTTGGACTAAGGTTACAAAGACAATTCAAATAGTGAACATCCGAACTGTTACTTAACGTCCAGCTAAAAGCTAGAAGTGAGGTTATTAGTCCCAGTACTGTTACACTATTATGTCAACTTCTCAAGGGTTTTCGATTATTAACTTTCTTACCTTCAGGAGTTCTTTCACCAGCACAGCGACTCCTTACTTCTTCCTAGTTTTCCTCTCACATCTTAAATCAATGTAGCTTATTGGGAATAAGACCTCATTTAAGGGACTGGGAGTTCAAAAAATATTCGAATTTAATGAAAATTACTTGAAATGTTATACAAATCTCCAATTATTTGGCATCAGCGTCGTGAAAATTTCATCCCAATATGTTAAGAAATAGATTTGATATGAATATTAAAAAAAGTTCTGGTTATAAGGAGGACAGCTCCTGTTAACTGGAACTGAAGGATAATGCAGTGATAAAGAGATGCAAGCACCTATCCGATGCACAAAGAAGAATAGTATTACAGAGGGTCCACAAAGTGGATATGCAGCTTATGCCCTTCAAGCATTACTAATACATGATAACACATATAATAATGAGTAGGTATGTTATTATGCTGTATTTTGTTATATATCATATAAATACATTGCCCAATGCCAATATCTTTTAGTTTCACATATGTCGGTAGTCGGTCGGCCGAGCGGACAGCACACTGGACTTGTGATCCTGTGGTCCCGGGTTCGATTCCAGGCGCCGGCGAGAAACATGGGCAAAGTTTCATTCACCCTATGCCCTTGTTACCTAGCAGTAAAATAGGTACCTGGGTGTTAGTCAGCTGTTACGGGCTGCTTCCTGGGGGTGGAGGCCTGGTCGAGGACCGGACCGCGGGGACACTAAAGCCCCGAAATCATCTCAAGATAACCTCAAGAAGATGTCCAAGAATTTAGTTTTTTAGGGGGAGGAGGGTTGGCAAATTTTTTCTCCTTTGTTTATCAGATTTTGTTGTAGCTTCTACATCTTAGGGAATGAATACCCGTCACTATGTATGTGAACGGTGCACGAAATTGGTCAACAAGTTAATCAGTTACAGGCGGCAGAAATTGTGACTTTTTATTACTTGTTTGTTTTGACGAAAATTTGTGTGTGTGTGTACTCACCTAGTTGTACTCACCTAGTTGTGTTTGCGGGGGTTGAGCTCTGGCTCTTTGGTCCCGCCTCTCAACCGTCAATCAACAGGTGTACAGATTCCTGAGCCTATCGGGCTCTATCATATCTACACTTGAAACTGTGTATGGAGTCAGCCTCCACCACATCACTTCCTAATGCATTCCATTTGTCAACCACTCTGACACTAAAAAAGTTCTTTCTAATATCTCTGTGGCTCATTTGGGCACTCAGTTTCCACCTGTGTCCCCTTGTACGTGTTCCCCTTGTGTTAAATAGACTATCTTTATCTACCCTATCAATTCCCTTCAGAATCTTAAATGTGGTGATCATGTCCCCCCTAACTCTTCTGTCTTCCAGCGAAGTGAGGTTTAATTCCCGTAGTCTCTCCTCGTAGCTCATACCTCTCAGCTCGGGTACAAGTCTGGTGGCAAACCTTTGAACCTTTTCCAGTTTAGTCTTATCCTTGACAAGATATGGACTCCATGCTGGGGCTGCATACTCCAGAATTGGCCTGACATATGTGGTATACAAAGTTCTGAATGATTCTTTACACAAGTTTCTGAATGCCGTTCGTATGTTGGCCAGCCTGGCATATGCCGCTGATGTTATCCGCTTGATATGTGCTGCAGGAGACAGGTATGGCGTGATATCAACCCCCAGGTCTTTTTCCTTCTCTGACTCCTGAAGAATTTCCTCTCCCAGATGATACCTTGTATCTGGCCTCCTGCTCCCTACACCTATCTTCATTACATTACATTTGGTTGGGTTAAACTCTAACAACCATTTGTTCGACCATTCCTTCAGCTTGTCTAGGTCTTCTTGAAGCCTCAAACAGTCCTCTTCTGTTTTAATCCTTCTCATAATTTTAGCATCGTCTGCAAACATTGAGAGAAATGAATCGATACCCTCTGGGAGATCATTTACATATATCAGAAACAAGATAGGACCGAGTACAGAGCCCTGTGGGACTCCACTGGTGAATTCACGCCAATCGGAGGTCTCACCCCTCACCGTAACTCTCTGCTTCCTATTGCTTAGATACTCCCTTATCCACTGGAGCACCTTACCAGCTACACCTGCCTGTCTCTCCAGCTTTTGTACCAGCCTCTTATGCGGTACTGTGTCAAAGGCTTTCCGACAATCCAAGAAAATGCAGTCCGCCCAGCCCTCTCTTTCTTGCTTAATCTTTGTCACCTGATCGTAGAATTCTATCAAGCCTGTAAGGCAAGATTTACCCTCCCTGAACCCATGTTGGCGATTTGTCACGAAGTCCCTTCTCTCCAGATGTGTTACCAGGTTTTTTCTCAAGATCTTCTCCATCACCTTGCATGGTATACAAGTCAAGGACACTGGCCTGTAGTTCATGGCCTCTTGCCTGTCGCCCTTTTTGTATATTGGGACCACATTCGCCGTCTTCCATATTTCTGGTAGGTCTCCCGTCTCCAGTGACTTACTATACACTATGGAGAGTGGCAAGCAAAGTGCCTCTGCACACTCTTTCAGTACCCATGGTGAGATCCCATCTGGACCAACAGCCTTTCTAACATCCAGATCCAGCAGGTGTCTCTTGACCTCCTCTCTCGTAATTTCGAACTCTTCCAAGGCCGCCTGGTTTACCTCCCTTTCTCCTAGCACAGTGACCTCACCTTGTTCTGTTGTGAAGACCTCTTGGAACCTCTTGTTGAGTTCTTCACACACCTCTCTGTCATTCTCTGTATACCTGTCCTCGCCTGTTCGAAGTTTCAATACCTGTTCTTTCACTGTTGTTTTCCTTCTGATGTGACTGTGGAGTAGCTTTGGTTCGGTCTTGGCTTTGTTTGCTATATCATTTTCAAAACTTTTCTCTGCGTCTCTTCTCACCCTGACGTACTCATTCCTGGTTCTCTGGTATCTCTCTCTGCTTTCTGGTGTTCTGTTATTCCGGAAGTGTGTGTGTGTGTGTGTGTGTGTGTGTGTGTGTGTGTGTGTGTGTGTGTGTGTGTGTGTGTGTGTGTGTGTGTTTGTGTGCTCACCTATTTGTGCCTACAGGATCGATCATTGTCTCTTGGGTCCCGCCTTTCAAGCCATAGGTTGTTTATTGCAATAATTGCTGTCCTATTTCCTTATAATGACTATTTTTAAAATTATGATTAGAATTTGCTTCCACAACCTGCTCCTTAAGTTCATTTCATTTTACCACTACTCTCACGCTAAAAGAAAAGTTCCTAACATCTCTGTGACTCATCTGAGTTTTCTGCTTCCACCCATACCCCCCTCGTTCTGTTAGTATTCAGTGTGAACATTTTGTCTATTTCCACTCTGTTAATCCCACTGAATATTTTATATGTTCCTATCATATCCCCTTCTCCCTTCTTTTTTCTAGTGTCGTCAGGTGCAGGTCTTTCAGACGCTTTTCTTATCCCATTCCTCGAAACTCAGGGATGAGTCTCATTCCAAACTTCTGAACCTTTTCCAGTTTCCTTATGTATTACTTAAGATGTGGTCTCCATGATGGAGCGAGATACTCAAAGTCTGGTCTCACGCAGACAGTGTAAAGCACTGTAAATGCCTCCTTAGGTTTCCAAATGATGTTCTAACTTTTGCCAGTGTAGAGTATGCTCCTGTAGTTATCCTATTTATATGAGCCTCAGGAGTTAGATTAGGTGTTACGTCTACTCCCAGGTCTCTTTCTCGAATCGTC
>NC_091181.1:2313644-2321144 GCF_040958095.1 Procambarus clarkii | reverse complement strand
ATCAACTTTCTGGCTGTTGTCCGAATATCATTATTGAAATGTGAATCCCATTTAGCCAAACACAATATCTCCATTACATCTCATAGCACATAAATATTACGGTCTGCAAGTTTTAGCCCTCTGTAACACAATGTAACGTAACGTAACGTAACGCAAATCAACTTTTTGCAGTCCAAAATGTCATTTTGAAACGAAAAGTGAGGCTTAGTCCATCTCTTACCATATAAATATTGGTGTCTACCAGTTTTAGACCCTGTAACACATTGTAACGTAACGTGGAAATCATCAAATTTCTACAGACCAAATAACATTTTTAAATGAAAGTATGACTTAGTCCATCTCCATTACATCTCTTACCATATAAATATTGACGTCTACCAGTTTTAGCCCTCTGTAACACAATGTAACGTAACTTAACGCAAATCAACTTTTTGCAGTCCAAAATGTCATTTTTAAATGAAAGTATGACTTACTCCATCTCCATTACATCTCCTACCATATGAATATTACGGTCTACCAGCTTTAGCCCTCTGTAACACAATGTAACGTAAGGTAACTCTGAAATCATCAACTTTCTACAGACCAAAATAACATTTTTAAATCAAAGTGAGACTTAGTCCATCTCCATTACATCTCCTACCATATAAATATTACTGTGTGACAGTTTTAGTCCTCTGTAACATATTGTAACGTAACGCATATCAACTATCTGCAGTCCAAATAACATTATGAAAGTATGACTGAGGCCATCTCCATTACATCTCTTACCATATAAATATTGGTGTCTACCAGTTTTAGCCCTCTGTAACACAATATAACGTAACGTAACGCAAATCAACTTTTTGCAGTCCAAAATGTCATTTTTAAATGAAAGTAAGACTTAGCACATCTCCATTACATCTCTTACCATATAAATATTAGTGTCTACCAGTTTTAACCTCTGTAACACATTGTAACGTAACGTGGAAAATCAACTTTATCGGATGACCAAATAACATTATTGAAAATGTCATCCATGTTTAGCCATTACATCCAAACACAAAGAAAAATATTACCGCTTTTCTTGAGAAACTTATATGTGGAGATCATATCTCCAGATTCCACACAATAAGCCACACATCACCCATCTTCTGTTTTTAAATCACAGCTCGCATCTAATTTAATGTTATTTTTTTTTTTTTGCAGAAACTATGTTTTGAGAATATGCTCAATGTCAGCAATTACTATTCGTATCATCAAACTCCTTTCAGTCATCAAACAAGCAGAGGTGCCGTATAAACCACTAAAGATTTGAAGTATGCAAGGTACATCATTTTGACAATTCTGTCACTGACCCGCCTTAGGGGCCTTGGTACCAGGATATAAGAAATTGTTGTAGGGTATTCATAATTTATTATCCTGATACATGTGAAAGGTGCTGCACCTAGGCCAAGTTTCAGCATCTCAGCCTAAATAGAGACGGAGAAAAAAAAAATGAATTTTTCAACCATGTTCAATTGATTTCACAGCCCACAATTGTGAACCAAAATCATTTCTACGACAGTCAGCTATGACCTTACTATATAATAAACATTTGCATGTCACATCATTATCCCAGATGTATTTAGTGCAATAATACAGATTTATAAAAGTTTCCCAAAAACGTATGCCACAAAATGAAGTGTATCATTATTTATAAAATCAATAAATCTACGTAGATAAGAATAATGACATCCGTTTATAGAGGCGTAAACTCTACATATAATGTCCAAGTTTCATGTAAATTGAATAATAAATAAAGGATGTGAAACCAGATCTAGTTGCAAAAGTTGGAGTTGCGTAGCGCGCGCGACAAGTTACTCTACTCGCGGTCACTCATGACAATGCGTGATTTACGCATTGCGGGCAGCTCGTACCTTCTATGGAGAGCTCGCATGCATCTAGCTTTCAATGCTTGTCTCTTGTTCGTTTGGTAAGTCATATTGCAGTACAAATAATAATAATAGCATGAGTTCTGGGAGATATTGTGAGAGCGCGTCAGCGATAGAACCACTCCCCACGAGAGACATACAGTCACTGATGGGCTGAGCCACGTACCACCCTCTCTCTCACACGATACTGTTGCCAATGAGTGAGTTTATATTCATTTTATGCATAACATGTTATTTTCAACGCTATTACGAAAAATAAGACTTCTACAACGTAAGATACAATACCCCGCGGCGCACTCACGCCGTGGGGACCAGATTCATGAAAGTTGCAGCGGGAAATTTGACTCTAATTACGTTATTTTTCAAGATATCATTAAACGGTTTGGACCAGTGTTGCCAGAACGTTGTAGTATTTTTCGTAATTTTTCGTAAATATTCCATTTTTCTTTGGATTTTCGGTTACCATGGCCCCTTAGCGAGATGCCTGTGCGCAACAGTACCCTAGCACTCTTAATAATTTTATTCAAGCACTGTTAACATAGCATAATGTAAGATTTTTTTCACATTTCATATCGCGTGTGTAGATTAGAGAGAGAAGGCAAACATAGCTTGCAGCTAGTCAAAACTTAACATAACAGATATGATTTCACAGAGTTTTTAACCTTTGCCAGTTTTTCAATGTTTTCTCTTCACTTGTGCTAAGTGAGTCAGACAAAATGTGACATTTCATTATTAGCCAGGCAATATGCTATTAGCTAGATAGTCAAAACATATAACAAGCATTATTTCACAGGAATTTTTTCTAGCAAATATGCTTTCTTTAAGCAGTTCAACACATCAAACACCAGCAGTCCGCGAAATTCCCTTTAGTCAATAATCATCCTTTACAGTATTTCTTGACTAAAATAGCACTCCAAAACATAAGTGGTCATTTTTATTCTCACTGACGCACTATAGTCAATAATTTGTTTCGCAAAGTGACAAGTTATGCTTAGTGACGAGATTTCACGGTGAGCATAGTTTAAGAGAGTTCACACTGTATTAATTACGGTCATGGATATGTTATGTTATGTTTATGAAGATCATTACTTCTTATTTTTACCTTTTTCTTGCCCCCAGCTTTTCAGTCTTCTCATATTCTTTTTCAAATAAAGTTTGCTTACAGTTTTCCAGTAGATTGGCTTCACATTACATATATTAATCAATTTTCAAATTCAGTTCAGTTTCTTTTCAATATCATAGCTTTGTTGTCCCCCTGCCAGTATCTAGTTCAAGACCTCTTATTATCAATGTCATTAATACTGCTATCATCAACCACGTATTGGATGTCTCAGACATTCAGTTAACAACTTAGTAAGTGTTTAATGAACGTGAGAATCACTTCACGTGCGCTCATTTTAGTTTAGTTTAAAGTTTTCCATCTTGAATTAATACTACTATCACCAACTATGTATTGGATAGCTCAGGCATTCAGTTAACAACTCAGTAAGTGAAAATCACTTCATGTGAACTCATTTTTAGTTTAGGATAAGGTTTCTCCATCGTGAAATGCTATTATAATTAACCAGGTATTGGGTGGCTCTACCATTCAGTTTACAACTCAGTTTACAACTCAGTAACTGTTTACTGAACATTGTTATCCCTCCATGCGACCTCATTTTTTAGTTTAAAGTTTCTCCATCGTAAAAAATAATATATTACTATCACAAACCATGTATTGGGTGGCTCAACCATTCAGTTTACAACTCAGTAACAGTTTACTGAACATAGATATCCCTCCATGTGACCTCATTTTTTAGTTTAAAGTTTCTCCATCGTAAATAAAAAATAAAATATTACTATCACAAACCTTGTATTGGCCGGCTCCGGCATTCCGTTTACAACTCAGTAAGTGTTTACTGAATGCAAAATCGCTACATGTGTGGCCATTTAGTTTAAAGTTTCTCAATCTTAAAATATTACTATCATCATCAACCATGCATTGGCTGGCTTAGTCTTTCAGTCTCCAAACCAGTCAGGACCTTGGGTCCCGACTCGGACCGCAGGTCCGGTTTTGAGTGGAGACGGGTTCAAGTAAAAAATGGGCACACAGGAAATGATTTCGACGTTCAGTAAACACTTACCAAGTGGATAACTGAATGCCCGACAGCCCAATACGGGGTTGATGATAGTATTTAATTTAAGATTGTGAAACTTAAAACTAAACTAAATACTCACACATGTGATTATTTCCACGTTCAGTTAACACTCACTGAACTGAAAGACTAAGCCAGCCAATGCATGGTTGATGATGATAGTAATATTTTAAGATTGAGAAACTTTAAACTAAATGGCCACACATGTAGCGATTTTGCATTCAGTAAACACTTACTGAGTTGTAAACGGAATGCCGGAGCCGGCCAATACAAGGTTTGTGATAGTAATATTTTATTTTTTATTTACGATGGAGAAACTTTAAACTAAAAAATGAGGTCACATGGAGGGATATCTATGTTCAGTAAACTGTTACTGAGTTGTAAACTGAATGGTTGAGCCACCCAATACATGGTTTGTGATAGTAATATATTATTTTTTACGATGGAGAAACTTTAAACTAAAAAATGAGGTCGCATGGAGGGATAACAATGTTCAGTAAACAGTTACTGAGTTGTAAACTGAGTTGTAAACTGAATGGTAGAGCCACCCAATACCTGGTTAATGATAATAGCATTTCACGATGGAGAAACCTTATCCTAAACTAAAAATGAGTTCACATGAAGTGATTTTCACTTACTGAGTTGTTAACTGAATGCCTGAGCTATCCAATACATAGTTGGTGATAGTAGTATTAATTCAAGATGGAAAACTTTAAACTAAACTAAAATGAGCGCACGTGAAGAGATTCTCACGTTCATTAAACACTTACTAAGTTGTTAACTGAATGTCTGAGACATCCAATACGTGGTTGATGATAGCAGTATTAATGACATTGATAATAAGAGGTCTTGAACTAGATACTGGCAGGGGGACAACAAAGCTATGATATTGAAAAGAAACTGAACTGAATTTGAAAATTGATTAATATATGTAATGTGAAGCCAATCTACTGGAAAACTGTAAGCAAACTTTATTTGAAAAAGAATATGAGAAGACTGAAAAGCTGGGGGCAAGAAAAAGGTAAAAATAAGAAGTAATGATCTTCATAAACATAACATATCCATGACCGTAATTAATACAGTGTGAACTCTCTTAAACTATGCTCACCGTGAAATCTCGTCACTAAGCATAACTTGTCACTTTGCGAAACAAATTATTGACTATAGTGCGTCAGTGAGAATAAAAATGACCACTTATGTTTTGGAGTGCTATTTTAGTCAAGAAATACTGTAAAGGATGATTATTGACTAAAGGGAATTTCGCGGACTGCTGGTGTTTGATGTGTTGAACTGCTTAAAGGAAGCATATTTGCTAGAAAAAATTCCTGTGAAATAATGCTTGTTATATGTTTTGACTATCTAGCTAATAGCATATTGCCTGGCTAATAATGAAATGTCACATTTTGTCTGACTCACTTAGCACAAGTGAAGAGAAAACATTGAAAAACTGGCAAAGGTTAAAAACTCTGTGAAATCATATCTGTTATGTTAAGTTTTGACTAGCTGCAAGCTATGTTTGCCTTCTCTCTCTAATCTACACACGCGATATGAAATGTGAAAAAAATCTTACATTATGCTATGTTAACAGTGCTTGAATAAAATTATTAAGAGTGCTAGGGTACTGTTGCGCACAGGCATCTCGCTAAGGGGCCATGGTAACCGAAAATCCAAAGAAAAATGGAATATTTACGAAAAATTACGAAAAATACTACAACGTTCTGGCAACACTGGTCCAAACCGTTTAATGATATCTTGAAAAATAACGTAATTAGAGTCAAATTTCCCGCTGCAACTTTCATGAATCTGGTCCCCACGGCGTGAGTGCGCCGCGGGGTATTGTATCTTACGTTGTAGAAGTCTTATTTTTCGTAATAGCGTTGAAAATAACATGTTATGCATAAAATGAATATAAACTCACTCATTGGCAACAGTATCGTGTGAGAGAGAGGGTGGTACGTGGCTCAGCCCATCAGTGACTGTATGTCTCTCGTGGGGAGTGGTTCTATCGCTGACGCGCTCTCACAATATCTCCCAGAACTCATGCTATTATTATTATTTGTACTGCAATATGACTTACCAAACGAACAAGAGACAAGCATTGAAAGCTAGATGCATGCGAGCTCTCCATAGAAGGTACGAGCTGCCCGCAATGCGTAAATCACGCATTGTCATGAGTGACCGCGAGTAGAGTAACTTGTCGCGCGCGCTACGCAACTCCAACTTTTACAACTAGATCTGGTTTCACATCCTTTATTTATTATTCAATTTACATGAAACTTGGACATTATATGTAGAGTTTACGCCTCTATAAACGGATGTCATTATTCTTATCTACGTAGATTTATTGATTTTATAAATAATGATACACTTCATTTTGTGGCATACGTTTTTGGGAAACTTTTATAAATCTGTATTATTGCACTAAATACATCTGGGATAATGATGTGACATGCAAATGTTTATTATATAGTAAGGTCATAGCTGACTGTCGTAGAAATGATTTTGGTTCACAATTGTGGGCTGTGAAATCAATTGAACATGGTTGAAAAATTCATTTTTTTTTTTCTCCGTCTCTATTTAGGCTGAGATGCTGAAACTTGGCCTAGGTGCAGCACCTTTCACATGTATCAGGATAATAAATTATGAATTCCCTACAACAATTTCTTATATCCTGGTACCAAGGCCCCTAAGGCGGGTCAGTGACAGAATTGTCAAAATGATGTACCTTGCATACTTCAAATCTTTAGTGGTTTATACGGCACCTCTGCTTGTTTGATGACTGAAAGGAGTTTGATGATACGAATAGTAATTGCTGACATTGAGCATATTCTCAAAACATAGTTTCTGCAAAAAAAAAATAACATTAAATTAGATGCGAGCTGTGATTTAAAAACAGAAGATGGGTGATGTGTGGCTTATTGTGTGGAATCTGGAGATATGATCTCCACATATAAGTTTCTCAAGAAAAGCGGTAATATTTTTCTTTGTGTTTGGATGTAATGGCTAAACATGGATGACATTTTCAATAATGTTATTTGGTCATCCGATAAAGTTGATTTTCCACGTTACGTTACAATGTGTTACAGAGGTTAAAACTGGTAGACACTAATATTTATATGGTAAGAGATGTAATGGAGATGTGCTAAGTCTTACTTTCATTTAAAAATGACATTTTGGACTGCAAAAAGTTGATTTGCGTTACGTTACGTTATATTGTGTTACAGAGGGCTAAAACTGGTAGACACCAATATTTATATGGTAAGAGATGTAATGGAGATGGCCTCAGTCATACTTTCATAATGTTATTTGGACTGCAGATAGTTGATATGCGTTACGTTACAATATGTTACAGAGGACTAAAACTGTCACACAGTAATATTTATATGGTAGGAGATGTAATGGAGATGGACTAAGTCTCACTTTGATTTAAAAATGTTATTTTGGTCTGTAGAAAG
>NC_091181.1:2296144-2308644 GCF_040958095.1 Procambarus clarkii | reverse complement strand
CTGTTACCTAGCAGTAAAATAGGTACCTGGGTATTAGTCAGCTGTCACGGGCTGCTTCCTGGGGGTGGAGGCCTGGTCGAGGACCGGGCCGCGGGGACACTAAAAAAGCCCCGAAATCATCTCAAGATAACCTCAAGATAGATGACATGTTTACAGGAGGTTGAATCTTATATGTTCATGCTTGCGGATGATGCAAAATTATTGAGAAGAGTTGTGTCAGATGGGGATTGTAGGATTCTCCAAAAGGACTTAAACAAGTTGCAGAGATGGTCAGATAAATGGTTACTGGAGAGACACACACGAGCAAATGTAAAGTTATAGAAAAGGGATTAGGTGATGAGACCAAAGAGCCAGTGCACAATCTAAACTGTTGACCTGTGACGATTCGAGAAAGAGACCTGGGAGTAGACGTAACACCTAATCTAACTCCTGAGGCTCATATAAATAGGATAACTACAGGAGCATACTCTACACTGGCAAAAGTTAGAACATCATTCGGAAACCTAAGGAGGCATTTACAGTGCTTTACACTGTCTGCGTGAGACCAGACTTTGAGTATCTCGCTCCATCATGGAGACCACATCTTAAGTAATACATAAGGAAACTGGAAAAGGTTCAGAAGTTTGGAATGAGACTCATCCCTGAGTTTCGAGGAATGGGATAAGAAAAGTGTCTGAAAGACCTGCACCTGACGACACTAGAAAAAAGAAGGGAGAAGGGGATATGATAGGAACATATAAAATATTCAGTGGGATTAACAGAGTGGAAATAGACAAAATGTTCACACTGAATACTAACAGAACGAGGGGGGTATGGGTGGAAGCAGAAAACTCAGATGAGTCACAGAGATGTTAGGAACTTTTCTTTTAGCGTGAGAGTAGTGGTAAAATGAAATGAACTTAAGGAGCAGGTTGTGGAAGCAAATTCTAATCATAATTTTAAAAATAGTCATTATAAGGAAATAGGACAGCAATTATTGCAATAAACAACCTATGGCTAGAAAGGCGGGACCCAAGAGACAATGATCGATCCTGTAGGCACAAATAGGTGAGCACACAAACACACACACACACACACACACACACACACACACACACACACACACACACACACACACACACACACACACACACACACACACACTTCCGGAATAACAGAACACCAGAAAGCAGAGAGAGATACCAGAGAACCAGGAATGAGTACGTCAGGGTGAGAAGAGACGCAGAGAAAAGTTTTGAAAATGATATAGCAAACAAAGCCAAGACCGAACCAAAGCTACTCCACAGTCACATCAGAAGGAAAACAACAGTGAAAGAACAGGTATTGAAACTTCGAACAGGCGAGGACAGGTATACAGAGAATGACAGAGAGGTGTGTGAAGAACTCAACAAGAGGTTCCAAGAGGTCTTCACAACAGAACAAGGTGAGGTCACTGTGCTAGGAGAAAGGGAGGTAAACCAGGCGGCCTTGGAAGAGTTCGAAATTACGAGAGAGGAGGTCAAGAGACACCTGCTGGATCTGGATGTTAGAAAGGCTGTTGGTCCAGATGGGATCTCACCATGGGTACTGAAAGAGTGTGCAGAGGCACTTTGCTTGCCACTCTCCATAGTGTATAGTAAGTCACTGGAGACGGGAGACCTACCAGAAATATGGAAGACGGCGAATGTGGTCCCAATATACAAAAAGGGCGACAGGCAAGAGGCCATGAACTACAGGCCAGTGTCCTTGACTTGTATACCATGCAAGGTGATGGAGAAGATCTTGAGAAAAAACCTGGTAACACATCTGGAGAGAAGGGACTTCGTGACAAATCGCCAACATGGGTTCAGGGAGGGTAAATCTTGCCTTACAGGCTTGATAGAATTCTACGATCAGGTGACAAAGATTAAGCAAGAAAGAGAGGGCTGGGCGGACTGCATTTTCTTGGATTGTCGGAAAGCCTTTGACACAGTACCGCATAAGAGGATGGTACAAAAGCTGGAGAGACAGGCAGGTGTAGCTGGTAAGGTGCTCCAGTGGATAAGGGAGTATCTAAGCAATAGGAAGCAGAGAGTTACGGTGAGGGGTGAGACCTCCGATTGGCGTGAATTCACCAGTGGAGTCCCACAGGGCTCTGTACTCGGTCCTATCTTGTTTCTGATATATGTAAATGATCTCCCAGAGGGTATCGATTCATTTCTCTCAATGTTTGCAGACGATGCTAAAATTATGAGAAGGATTAAAACAGAAGAGGACTGTTTGAGGCTTCAAGAAGACCTAGACAAGCTGAAGGAATGGTCGAACAAATGGTTGTTAGAGTCGCCTGAGAGCTGTGGCTGAGCTGACCGCCACAGCTGTGAACATTACTCTGTTAACGCCCACATTATGCCAGACTTCCTCAGCCTATTGCGGCCAAAATATGTTACCTACAATTTTTGTTATTTATCCCATGCTCAGGGAACACAAATAAACATTTTAGAGGACGAAAAAAAATTTAGAATTTCTTTTTTCTAGCGCACAGGGGTGTAAAAGTCCTCAGGACCCCTTAGCAGCTTAAACGCTAGCCATGCTGTTAGTCGCACCTAATTCATTTGCAAGCCAAGTACATTCACTTTCCCAGGCTTCCCTACCCTTCCTAATTTTTCCCTGGATATAGTCCACACGTTCTTGTTTTTGTCTCTCAACCTCATTCTGTATTTGTTGAAAAATCTAACTTTTTATTCCCAAGATCAAATTCTCAATCCATATGTTCCTCCTCTCAACTTTCTTATCAGCTTCTCTACAAGCTTATCTCCCTCTTCCTTGCTATTTATTTGTCTTTTGCTTTGCTATTACCTGGTCACCCTTCCTTATTTTGCCATTGCAATAAATAACCTTAGCTAACAGGCGTTCCAATTACCTTACTCGTTCTGCTACACAATAGGCGAGTGAGTATCCAGGCACTCTCCAATGATGCGGTGAATGGCAGGTGAGGTTAAGGTCTGTCATGACTTGAGGTGGGTGACCTCAAGGTCTGTCACGGCTTGAGGCAGGTGAGCTCAAGGTCTGTCACGGCTTGAGGCAGGTGAGCTCAAGGTCTGTCACGGCTTGAGGCAGGTGAGGTCACGGTCTGTCATTGCTTGAGACAGGTGAGGTCACGGTCTGTCAATTGCTTGAGGCAGGTGAGGTCACGGTCTGTCAATTGCTTGAGGCAGGTGAGGTCACGGTCTGTCAATTGCTTGAGGCAGGTGAGGTCACGGTCTGTCATGGCTTGAGGCAGGTGAGGTCACAGTCTGTCACGGCTTGAGGCAGGTGAGGTCACGGTCTGTCATGGCTTGAGCCAGGTGAATCCATGGGCGGTGAGAGGTCAGGTCCTACTGTTCCACAACTTCAAATGTGTTCAACACCTATTTTCAATTACAATGTGTGTGTGTGTGTGTGTGTGTGTGTGTGTGTGTGTGTGTGTGTGTGTGTGTGTGTGTGTGTGTGTGTGTGTGTGTGTGTGCGTGCGTGTGTGTGTGTGTGTGTGTGTGTGTGTGTGTGTGTGTGTGTGTGTGTGTGTGTGTGTGTGTGTGTGTGTGTGTGTGTACTCACCTAGTTGTACTCAACTAGTTGTGCTTGCGGGGGTTGAGCTCTGGCTCTTTGGTCCCGCCTCTCAACCGTCAATCAACAGGTGTACAGGTTCCTGAGCCTATTGGGCTCTATCATATCTACAATTGAAACTGTGTATGGAGTAAGCCTCCACCACATTACTTCCTAATGCATTCCATTTCTCAACCACTCTGACACTAAAAAAGTTCTTTATAATATCTCTGTGGCTCATTTGGGCACTCAGTTTAAACCTGTGTCCCCTAGTGCGTGTGCCCCTTGTGTTAAATAGCCTGTCTTTATCAACCCTGTCGATTCCCTTAGAATCTTGAAAGTGGTGATCATGTCCCCCCCAACTCTTCTGTCTTCCAACGAAGTGAGGTTTAATTCCCGTAGTCTCTCCTCGTAGCTCATACCTCTCAGCTCGGGTACTAGTCTGGTGGCAAACCTTTGAACCTTTTCCAGTTTAGTCTTATGCTTGACTAGATATGGACTCCATGCTGGAGCCGCATACTCCAGGATTGGTCTGACATATGTGGTATATAATGTTCTGATAGATTCCTTACACAAGTTTCTAAAGGCCGTTCTTATGTTAGCCAACCTGGCATATGCTGCTGATGTTATCCTCTTGATATGAGCTTCAGGAAACAGGTCTGGCGTGATATCAACCCCCAGGTCTTTCTCTTTCTCTTACTCTTGAAGTATTTCATCTCCCAAGTGATACCTTGTATCTGGTCTCCTGCTTCCTACCCCTATCTTCATTACATTACATTTGCTTGGGTTAAACTCTAACAGCCATTTGTTCGACCATTTCTGCAGCTTGCCCAGGTCTTCTTGAAGCCTCAAGCTGTCCTCCTCTGTCTTAATCCTTCTCATAATTTTGGCGCCGTCAGCAAACATTGAGAGGAATGAGTCTATACCCTCTGGGAGATCATTTACGTATATCAGAAACAGGATAGGTCCAAGTACAGAGCCCTGTGGGACTCCACTGGTGACTTCACGCCATTCTGAGGTCTCACCCCTCACTGTAACTCTCTGCTTCCTATTGCTTAGGTACTCCCTTATCCACTGGAGCGCCCTACCAGTTACTCCTGCCTGTTTCTCCAGCTTAGCCATCAACCTTTTATGGGTTACTGTGTCAAAGGCTTTCCGACAGTCCAAAAAAATGCAGTCCGCCCATCCTTCTCTTTCTTGCTTAATCTTTGTCACCTGATCGTAGAATTCTATCAAGCCTGTAAGGCAAGATTTACCTTCCCTGAACCCATGTTGATGGGTTGTCACGAAGTCTCTTCTCTCCAGATGTGTTACTAGGTTTTTTCTCACAATCTTCTCCATCACCTTGCATGGTATACACTTTAAGGACACTGGCCTGTAGTTCAGTGCCTCTTGTCTGTCACCCTTTTTAAATATTGGTACTACATTAGCAGTCTTCCATATTTCTGGTAGGTCTCCCGTTTCCAGTGACCTACTATACACTATGGAGAGTGGCAAGCAAAGTGCTCCTGCACACTCTTCCAATACCCATGGTGAGATTCCATCCGGCCCAACAGCTTTTCTCACATCCAGCTCCAATAGGTGCTTCTTGACCTCATCTCTTGTAATTTCGAATCTTTCCAAGGTCACCTGGTTTGCTGCCACCTCTCCTAGCGCCGTGACTTCTCCCTGTTCTATTGTAAAGACCTCCTGGAACCTTTTGTTGAGTTCTTCACACACCTCTTTGTCATTCTCTGTGTACCTGTCCTCGCCCACCCTAAGTTTCATCACCTGTTCCTTCACTGTTGTCTTCCTCCTGATGTGACTGTGTAGTAGATTTGGTTCGGTCTTGGCTTTATTAGCTATATCATTTTCATACCTTTTCTCAGCGTGTGTGTGTGTGTGTATGTGTGTGTGTGTGTGTGTGTGTGTGTGTGTGTGTGTGTGTGTGTGTGTGTGTGTGTGTGTGTGTGTGTGTGTGTGTGTGTGTGTGTGTGTGTGTGTGCGTGTGTGTGTGTGTGTGTGTGTGTACTCACCTAATTGTACTCACCTAATTGTGCTTGCGGGGGTTGAGCTTTGGCTCTTTGGTCCCGCCTCTCAACTGTCAATCAACTGGTGAACAGATTCCTGAGCCTACTGGGCTCTATCATATCTACATTTGAAACTGTGTATGGAGTCAGCCTCCACCACATCACTTCCTAGTGCATTCCATTTATTAACTACTCTGACATAGAAAAAAAATTTCTAACGTCTCTGTGGCTCATCTGGGTACTAAGTTTCCACCTGTGTCCCCTTGTTCGTGTCCCACCCGTGCTGAAGAGTTTGACTTTGTCCACCCTGTCAATTCCCCTGAGAATTTTGTAGGTGGTTATCATGTCTCCCCTTACTCTTCTGTTTTCCAGGGATGTGAGGTTCAGCTCCTTTAGCCTTTCCTCGTAGCTCAATCCTCTCAGTTCTGGGACGAGCCTGGTGGCATACCGCTGAATATTCTCTAACTTTGTCTTGTGTTTAACTAGGTATGGACTCCAGGCTGGAGCTGCATACTCCAGGATTGGTCTTACATAAGTGGTATACAGCGTTCTGAAAGATTCCTTACACAACTTTCTGAATGCAGTTCTTATGTTGGCCAGTCTAGCATATGCCGCTGATGATATTCTTTTGATGTGGGCCTCTGGGGACAGGTTCGGTGTGATATCAACCCCAGATCCTTCTCTCTATTTGACTCTTGCAGGATTTCCCCTCCCAGATGATACCTTGTGTTCAGCCTCCTGCTCCCTTCGCCTAATTTCATCACCTTACACTTTCCCGAGTTGAACTTTAGCAGCCATTTTCTAAACCATTCCTCAAGTTTATCCAGGTCATCCTGTAGTCTCTGTCTATCTTCATCCGTCTTGATTCTTCTCATAAGCAGGTTTATCCCTTCTTCTCATAATTTTTGCATCATCAGCAAACATCGAGAGGAATGAGTCTATACCCTCTGGAAGATCGTTCACATATATTAGAAACAGGATGGGTCCAAGTACTGAGCCCTGTGGGACTCCGCTGGTGACATCTCGCCACTCTGATGTCTCCCCCCTCACCGTTACTCGCTGTTTCCTGTTGCTTAAGTACTCCCTTATCCACTGGAGCACCTTCCCTTTTACTCCTGCCTGTTGCTCCAACTTTTTTAACAGCCTTTTATGGGGTACTGTGTCAAAGGCTTTTTGGCAATCCAGGAAAATGCAGTCGGCCCACCCTTCTGTTTCCTGCCTAATTTTCGTTGCCTGGTCATAAAATTCTATTAAACCTGTGAGGCACGATTTACCATCTCTGAACCCATGTTGGTGGTGCGTTACAAAGTTATTTCCCTCCAGATGCTCTACGAGCCTTTTCTTCACGATCTTCTCCAGCACCTTGCATGGTATACAAGTTAAAGGAAACTGGCCTGTAATTCAGTGCCTCTTGCCTGTCACCCTTTTTGTATATTGGGACCACGTTAGCTGTCTTCCAACTTTCTGGTAAGTCTCCTGTTTCCAGTGACCTGTTATACACCATAGAGAGTGGCACACTTAGTGCTTCTGCACCTTCCTTTAGTATCCATGGTGAGATTCTATCAGGCCCAACAGCCTTTGTCACATCCAACTCCAGCAAACACCTTTTGACCTCATCACTGGTGAGGTCAAATTCCTCCAAGGTTGCTTGGTTTGCCGCCTCCTCATTTAGTGCAGGGGCTTCTCCTTGTTCTATTGTGAAGACCTCCTGGAATCTTTTGTTGAGTTCTTCACACACCTCCTTGTCATTCTCTGTGTATCTGTTCTCCCCTTTCCGCAGCTTCATCACTTGTTCCTTGACTGCTGTTTTCCTCCTGATGTGGCTGTGGAGCAGCTTTGGTTGGGTCTTGGCTTTACTCGCGATGTCATTTTCAAACTGTCTCTCTGCTTCCCTCCTCACTCTGATGTACTCATTTCTGGCCCTCTGGTATCTCTCCCTGCTCTCTGGTGTTCTGTTATTCTTGTAGTTTCTCCATGTTCTTTTACTCAGTTGTTTCGCTACCTTACATTCCTGGTTGAACCATGGGTTTTTCTGTTGTTTTTCGTTTTTCTCCTTTTGGACAGGGATAAACCTGTCTGCAGCTTCCTGGCACTTTTGGGTGACAAAATCCATCATGACCTGCACATTCTTGTCTCTAAGTTCTGTTTCCCATGGTATTCCCCTGAGGAAGTTCCTCATCTCGTCATATTTTCCTCTTCGGTAATTCAGTCTTTTCCCCTCCACTCCCATCCTTGGATAGGTTATCCCTACCTCCACCAAGTACTCAAAGGTCAGTACACTGTGGTCACTCATTCCTATGGGGGCTTCAACTTTGACTTCCCTTATTTCTGACTCATTCAGGGTGAATATCAAGTCGAGTCTAGCTGGTTCATCATTGCCTCTCACTCTTGTGGGTTCCTTGACATGCTGGCTCAGAAAATTCCTTGTTGCCACTTCCAAGAGTTTAGCTCTCCACGTATCTGCACCACCATGTGGGTTCCCATTCTCCCAGTCTATCTTTCCATGGTTGAAATCACCCATGATTAAGAGTCTTGAGCCATTCCTGCAGGCAACTGAAGCTGCTCTCTCTATTATATTAATGGTTGCCATGTTGTTCCTATCAAACTCCTGTCTAGGTCTTCTGTCATTTAGTGGAGGGTTGCAAATGACTGCCACTATTATCTTAGGTCCACCCATTGTTATAGTTCCTGTTATGTAACCTCTGAATCCGTCACAGCCCGGAATTTCCATCTCATCAAAACTCCAGTCCTTCCTTATCAGCAGGGCCACTCCTCCACCTCCTCTCCCTTCCCTCTCTTTCCTTACTATATAGTAGTCCTTTGGAAACACAGCATCTGTTATGACTCCTGACAATTTGGTTTCCGTTAGTCCTATTACATCAGGGTTTTCTTCTTGCACCCTTTCTGCCAGTTCACTTGCTTTATTGGTAATCCCATCAATGTTTGAGTACATTACCCTGAAGCTCACTTTCTTATATCCAATTTCACCCACACTCCCTACAAGTGTAGGAGGTTGTTCTATGGTCATTGCTACTTGGGTAGGCTCATCCTCCTGTGAGGTAGTTGCCAGGGGTTCAGGGGGAAGTGGAGTGGGGGGTGGAGGGCTTAGGTCTTCCTCAGGCCTGCTTGGGGCAGGAAGAAGTCCTGGGGGTGAGGGAGCAGGGATTGCTTGGGGAGAGGGCACGCCCTCCTGCGGTGTAGTTGACAGGGGTTTGAAAAACTGTTCTATGTCTCGTTCAGCCCCTTCCATTCCTATCTCCTTTAATATCCCTGCCACTGCAGCTTTGTCTTTAGTCCTCGTTTCCTCCCTTGTGGAGCCCTCTTGTTCCTTCACACCTACCACTACTACAGCTCTTTTCCGTTCCAGTAACTGGCTTGTGCATCTAGCTGCCTCCTGTGAGGTCACTGCTTTCATTACAACTTCCTTGACTGTGGACATTGCTCCTGGGCTCTTGAGCATTTCAGCAAAGGTTGGGCCAATTGTAGGGGTCCCTGCCATTGTTACATCTCCTGGCACCTGGGGGTTGGTCCCCTGGGCCAGAGTCTGATGAGGGCCTGTTTTTAGGCTTTTTATCTCCTCTTGTGCTGCACTTAGTTCTATCTGCAGCTTACATATAGTTTGTGTGTGTGTGTGTGTGTGTGTGTGTGTGTGTGTGTGTGTGTGTGTGTGTGTGTGTGTGTGTGTGTGTGTGTGTGTGTGTGTGTGTGTGTGTGTGTGTGTGTGTGTGTGGGTGTGTGTGTGTGTGTGGGTGTGTGTGTGTGTGTGTGTACTCACCTAGTTCTCACCTAGTTGTGTTTGCGGGGGTTGAGCTCTGGCTCTTTGGTCCCGCCTCTCAACCGTCAATCAACAGGTGTACAGATTCCTGAGCCTACTGGGTTCTGTCATATCTACATTTGAAACTGTGTATGGAGTCAGCTTTCACCACATCACTGCCTAATGCATTCCGTATGTTACCTACTCTGACGCTGAAAAAGTTCATTCTAACGTCCCTGTGGCTCATGTAGGTACTCAGTTTCCACCTGTGTCCCCTTGTTTGCATATCACCAGTGTTGAATAGTTTATCCTTGTCTACCCGATCGACTCCCCTGAGGATTTTGTAGGTAGTTATCATGTCTCCCCTTACTCTTCTGTCTTCCAGTGCCGTAAGGTGTATTTCCCACAGCTTTTCATCGTAACTCACAACTCTTAGTTCTGGGACTATTCTAGTGGCATATCTTTGAACTTTTTCCAGCTTCGTCTTGTGCTTGACAAGGTACGGGCTCCATGCTGAGGCTGCATACTCCAGGATTGGTCTTACATATGTATTATACAATATTCTGAATGATTCCTTACACAGGTTCCTGAAGGCAGTTTTGATGTTAGCCAGCCTCGCATATGCCGTAGACATAATTCTTTTTATGTGGTCTTCAGGAGACAGGTTTGGTGTGATATCAACGCCTAGATCTTTCTCTCTGTCCGTTTCATTAAGAACTTCATCTCCTATTCTGTATCCTGTGTCTGGCCTCCTGTTTCCACTGCCTAGTTTCATTACTTTGCATTTACTCGGGTTGAACTTTAGCAGCCATTTGTTGGACCATTCATTTAGTCTGTCTAGGTCATCTTGTAGCCTCCTACTATCATCCTCTGTTTCAATCCTCCTCATAATTTTTGCATCATCAGCAAACATTGAGAGAAACTAGTCTATACCCTCTGGGAGATCATTTACATATGTCAGAAACGGAATAGGTCCAAGGACTGCAACCCGTTCTCGCACTTTCTTACAGTCAATATTGCCTTATTAAATAAGTGCATATGTGACATACTAATTTATTGTGAATATTTTAGTTTTCCTTGAAAAGCTTCATAGATAACACCGACCTTACCTAACCTTCTTAGTATGTTAAGATAAGCATCTTATTGCTTCGCAATTACAATTATTACTTAGCCTATACCTATAATAGGTTAAGTAATAATTGTAATTACGAAGCAATAAGATGCTTATCTTAACATTTAGGTAAGGTCGGTGTTTTCTATGAAGCTTTTCAAGGTAAACTAAAATATTCACAATAAATTAGTATGTCACATATGCACGTATTTAATAAGTCAATATTGACTATACAAAACTGTGAAAACGGGTTGAGGACTGACCCCTGTGGGACTCCACTTGTAACGTCTCGCCAATCTGAGACCTTACCCCTCACATTGACTCGTTGTCTCCTGTTGCTTTGGTACTATTTTATCCAATGGAGTACCTTCCCTTTCACTCCAGGCTGCATCTCCAGCTTTTTCACTAGCCTCTTGTGTGGTACTGTATCAAACGCTTTCTGGCAATCTAAAAATATGCAGTCTGCCCACCCTTCTCTTTCTTGTCTGATTTTTGTTGCCTGGTCGTAGAATTCAATTAGCCCTGTGAGGCAGGACTTGCCATCCCTGAACCCATGTTGATGCTGTGTGACAAAGTTCACCACCTCCAATAGTTTGGCTCTCCATGTATCCTTGCCTCCATGCGGTTCCTTGTTCTCCCAGTCAATCCTTCCATGATTGAAGTCCTCCATGATGAGCAGGTGGGATCTATTTCTACAGGCAGCAGAGGCTGCCCTCTCAATTATAGTGTTAACTGCCTTGTTGTTGTTTTCATACTCCTGACTGGGTCTTCTGACATTTGGTGGAGGGTTATAAATATTACTGCTTCTACTATTCTTGGTCCTCCCATTGTCATGGTGTCTGCTCTATAGTCTCTGAAACCCTCACAGCCTGGGATATCCATTTCCTTGAAACTCAATTCCCCTCTCATTAGTAGGGCCACTCCGCCTTTTCCCCTACCTTCCTTCTCTTTCCTTATTACTGTGTACTCCTGAGGAAACATGGTATTCGTTATGATTCCTGAGAGTTTTGTTTCAGTGAGTCCGATTACATCTGGGTTCACTTCTTGTGCTCTTTCCCTTAGTTCACTTGCCTTGCTTGTGATCCCATCTATGCTTGAGTACATTACCCTGAAACTGACTCTCTTTTGCTTCTCTTCGGGGAAGGGGGGGGGGAAGGACTTGTGGGATCTGGGGTGAGCGGGAGCTGGGAGGATCTGGTATGGGAAGAGTGGTGGAGGAGGAAGGGCTTGGGTGGTGGGGATAGGGGGAGGGTAGGGGGGGAGTGGGTGAGTGGTGGAGGGTTGGGGGAGAGTGTGAGAGGGGGGAGGGTTGGGGGGTGAAAGGGGGAGGGTTGGGGTGTGTGGGAGACAGGGAGGCTTGGCGGGGGGGGCATGGTGGGAAGAGAGGCTTGGGAGGATGGAAGGAGAAGAGGGGGGCTAGGGGGGGCAGAAAACGAGGAGGGCTTGGGGGCATGGGGGGAAAGGGAAGGCTGAGGTGGGTGAGGAAGAGGGGAAGGTTTAGAAGAGTGGTGGAGAGGGGAAGGCTTAGGTGGGGTGGGGGAGAGTGGGGGGGCTTAGGAGGATGGGGGAAAATGAAGGGCTTGGGGTGGGAGAGACGGGAGGGCATGTGGGAGGAGGGAGGTCCTGGGGAGAGGGGTGAGTGGGAGGAAGGGGCTGGGTGCCCTAGGTGGGTACTTAGTGGGGAGCTGTCAGGGGATGGGGCAGGTAGGGTGTCTGTTAGATAGAATGTGGGGGTGGTGCTCCACACCCTGTGGCTGCTGCACTGTTTGAAGAGGGTTCGCCACTTCCCTCTGGGATTGTAGGGCTCGGAGATGTGGTTCTCTGGTTCCCTTCTCTCTCCCTGCGCTCCTTCCTTGCATCTTCTGCCCACCTTCTCTCTTCCCTTGTCATATCCCTCTGCAGGAATACCTTTTTGAACTTCTGTACATTTGCTAGACCGGTCATCCTTGCTAACAGTTCCTCTTTCATGTTCTCGCTCATGAATACCACCTTTATCATTCAGTCTCTGTCGTTGTTGTACTTTCCAAGCCTGAAAACCTTTTCAACATTTTGGCCAGTTCCCTCCATCCTTACCTCTTTAAGGATC